>NW_028247905.1:0-67986 GCF_964263255.1 Lissotriton vulgaris | reverse complement strand
TCCAAGTGAAGCTGTGGGTTTTCCAACAAGTTCGCCTGTTTCCGCTTTGTAGGTGCAATTAACGAACTCTAGTGCATGGCAGCACTGTGTCTCCTTCAGCCAACACCACTCTGGCACTGGCCTGGACCCGCATTGATGCGGTGGGCTTTTCTCCTCGCAGCAGGGCGCAGCCGCTATTCAACTCAAGAAACAAAGTTGCCCCACGGAAAGAAACCACTATACACCATCTGTTTGTTTCAATTATTTAATTGCAGCTTGCAACAGGGAATCTTGAAAGGGCACACAGCAGTCATTACGCCAAACATGTTCCCGGAATGTAAAATCCCTTCATCAGTGGCAGCCAGGAAGCCAGAAAAGTGGACAACTCAGCACTATAAACACTGACGAAGAACTTGCGTCCGAAACACGTCTGTCCATACTGCTAATGGCGGAATAAAGAAACTTTTGCCTGTACCCCCGGAGTGCTGTGCTGTTGTTTTGCGGAAAGGAAACGGAGTCCGAGCTTGGATCTATATATATATATATATATATATATATATATATATATATATATATATATATATATATATATATATATATATATATATATATATATATATATACATATATACATATATATATTGCACTTATTTTTTGCACTTTGCACATCGCTATTGGCACTTGAACCCATTGGGCAGACATATATTTATTGGATGACCCACTTTGGCTTTATACGTTTGAAGTCAACCCGGTTGAAGATTACGGTGGGTTACGATGACATGGGAATATTTCTTAATACTGAGTTTTATATTGTGTAAGCAGCCAGTTTTCAAGAGACAGTGGGACTATGGCGTATAAGTTTGGCCCTATACAAAATAGTATAAGGGCAGACTTGATTTTCGTTCCAGCCATTATGGCTTATATGAATTTTCTACACACGCTATCGCCTATGATTGATTACAATGCAAATCAATTTAGAACACAAAAATGGTTCTTGTTTTTAAAATGATATATTAAATTGCCATTTTACAGGTTTGCTGCTATGTACATACAGGCTGTTTTAAAATTTGGTACAATACTTATTTATTTATTTATTGGTTCCATTGACGCAATTTTGCACAGTATTTCTTCCATGTCTATAATATGTCGTCTTGCACTGTCACTTTAAGTAGTCTGCCTATTGGCTTGCAGTTTTTCATGTGATCAAGCCTCTTCTTGAGGCGAAACGCGTCATGGCGGGCGCGCTGGCACAAATTCAATAAAAAGCACTTTTTTGCACCAGAAATTGAAGGGTCCACTCCTCGTCATTTGGATTTTCGGCAGCCGCAGCTTGCAGTGTGGCGATTTTTCTGATATATATATATATATATATATACCATATATATATATATATATATATATATATATGAAGTCCGCGGCCCATGGACAGATGGCGAGAAAAAGCCGAGCAGGTCTCTCAGCAGTTAATATATCCACAGCAGTTTTCTTCAAAGAAAATACTCACGCTCAAGATGTGCCACGGTTTATTAAGCAGAGGTTACGCGTTTCGACAGCAAAGGCTGTCTTGATCACACAATTTGCTATTGTTACTGGAATTCTATACATAGGCTTTAAACAACGAAAAGGGACTAATTGTTTGGTAAGTGGAGTCTATATCAACTTGGGGGCCATCGTACAATGGTATACAAATGTACATAGTATATGGCACAAGTTCATATATTTACATATATACATCATCAATGTCCAATAGGTCACCCAGGTTGAAAAACGTTCGTGAATAATTATTTCCATATTTTATTATACATTTCTATAATTTACATTTATACCTTTATACTCTTCTTTCGACATAGTGTCAAATTTATACCAATCTCAATCAAAGCCGGGAGATAAATCCTATTAACGAAGATATGCAAAGTGTTATATTGCATAGTGTCCATAGATTTTCAGAACATCGTCCTATATATCCATATTTATACATATAAGATAGACCAAGATGTATTCGTTGATAACCTACATATTATTCTTTGTAACAAGTGAAAAGAGAAGAAAAGAGTATAAAGTGCACTAAATTAAGTAGATTCTTATCTGAGAACGGGACCCTTGGGAGAAAGGGGTAGATTATCCGGAACGGATGAGACAGTCCGCTGCTCAAGTAACCTTTCCTTTCTTCCTGTGTGTAAAGTAAAATAAAGTAAAAATAAATTTTAACACCTACGTGAGTATAAAATAGTCATATGATAAACTATTGTTGCATAGTACATGATCATATTAATAAAAAACTTTCCATAAGCAGAATACATGGTTGCAGAATGATCATTATTATGGAAAACTCATAATTGCAGCCGACCATCAATATCAGACAAAGTAATTAATCTTTTAAATGATAGGCCAGTTCTTCATCGAGATTGAGTAAACAAAGACGGAAACAAAGAAAACAAAGGCAAATCAAAGAAAATCGTAAAAGAGCCCATAGGAACGAGAACACGAGGCTCAAAAAACAAAGAATAATGGATCCTGATATGGTAAATCAAACCATTATTAATTTGAGTAAAAGACAATTAACATTTGCTGAGAAAAGTACTCTTTGTCTAGGATTAACTTTTTGTCCATCAGAGGTTTTCAATTATGCAGATTCTCGAATAGATCTGTATAAATTTGTGAGAAAGGTAAAACTCAAAAAATTGCATTCTTTGTATAAATCAAATCATGAATCAGCACAACCACAAGAAGGTGATATTGCCTGTACCTTCCCCAATCTCAATATGTGAAATGCATCAGGAATCCACCCACAACTTTGGACAACGAATGGGAGTTGGGTATAAATACGGATCGGACTCCATCAACCAAATTCAAACCACAATCGTTTTTTTATCCCAATTTACCCCATGACAATATAGACACTTTTCATGATGTAGTATCTCAAGCCGTACTTAAACTCAAGCGTAAAGCTAACAAAAAAGTATGTTTCAATTTATCGTGTGAACAAAGAAAATTCCTTATAGATCTGGCCAGTGATACAGACATTATTATTCGCCCGCAGATAAAGGAGGCAATATTGTCCTTTGGGCAAAGGAATTATATCTAATGGAAGCACAGATACAACTAGATGACAAACAATTTTATATTCAAGTCAATACAGATGTATATAACACCAGCATCATTGATATTTGGGAAAGATTGAAACTATGGGAACAAAAATGTTACATAACATGGGAGGAGTACTGTTTTCTGAAAAGGGATTATCCCAAACTATCCATATTGTATCTTCTACCAAAGATTCATAAGAACGCCACTATTCTACCAGGGAGCCCTATTGTGTCTTCCATTGGAAGCGCTTTAGAGAATGTCTCCAAGTATCTCGACTTTTTCCTAAGAGAATATGTCATTGGATTGCCATCTTAAGTAAGAGACAGTACAGATTGTATATGCAAACTACAGGATGTGACCTGGGAGACAACTGATCTATTAATTACTATGGATGTAAATTCCTTGTATACTATTATAAATCATGAGGACGGTATACAGGCTAGTTATCATTACTTTAAAAAGAGACCCATACAGTATCTGGAACAACCTAGGATGTTGTTGGACATGATGTCATTATGCTTGACTGGCAACATTTTTATGTTCAACTGTACTCTTTTTCAACAGATCCGAGGCACTGCTATGGGCACATGTTTTGCCCCAAGTTTTGTCAACCTCTTCCTAGGCAAGTGGGAGGAGGAGATCAGGTCAGACACTCTAAACTTTTACTTTTCTAAAGTAAAAGTATGGCTCCGATGTATTGACAATCTGTTTTTAACCAGGACAGGGAGTGAAGCACTAGCAGTAGAGTTCATTAACATCCTAAATACTAACAGCTACAATATAAAGCTGACTAGTCAGATCAGCAATACATCGATTGAATTTCTAGATCTTCGTATAACATCAGAAGACAACACTCTTAAAACAAGCCTCTATAGAAAGGCCACAGCGGGGAACACACTTCTTCGCTCCCTCAGCAGCCACCCAGATACCCTTAAGTGGAGTATCCCTTACAGCCAGCTGCTGAGGGCAAGAAGAAATTGCAGCAGTATCTCTGCCTTTGAACAAGAAATGGATATCGTGACAAAAAGATTTAGAGAAAGAGGATATCCAGAATGGGTACTAACTAGAGCTAAAAATCGAGTTAGAACTGTAGATCGCAACTCACTGCTTAGCCCGAATGAAGAGAAAACTGTTCAGATTGACAGTAAGGAATCCGAAAATATCACTAGGGTAATACTTACCTATAGTAGTAATTCTACCCAAATATCTAAAATACTAGCAGACAAATTGGTTGTATTAACCAGTGACCCTATCATTGGCCCAACAATGCCGTGCAGACCTAAAATAACATACAGAAAAGGGAGGAGCATTAGAGACATCATTGTCCACAATGATATTACACCTAGAAGACTAGAGAACGAACATCAATTGAAAGGTTTCTATCCCTGTGTCATTGCAAAGCCTGTCGTAACAGCAGTATGAAAAAATCTGTCTCTATTCCAGGTCACGACACCCCTAAAGTGATCGATCAATTTCTGACATGCAGTTCTACCTATTGTATATATGTACTAGTGTGTCCATGTAAGATGAAGTATGTTGGAAGTACCACATTAACAACCAAAAAAAGAGTACTTGAGCACATGCGGGCCATAAACAACAAGGACCTGCATTATCCCATAGCCAGACACTTTGAGCTTTTTCATCTATCCAATAGCAACCTGTTAAGCTTTTTTGCATTGGAACAAGTTCACATTGGTCCCAGGGGTGGTAATAGAACTCTGGCATTACACAAACAGGAATCAAAGTGGATAATTAATCTCAAGACCAAATATTCCAAAGGCCACAATCTCGATGAAGAACTGGCCTATCATTTAAAAGATTAATTACTTGGTCTGATATTGATGTTCGGCTGCAATTATGCGTTTTCAATAATAATGATCTTTCTGCAACCATATATTCTGCTTATGAAATGTTTTTTATTAATATGATCATGTACTATGCAACAATAGTTTATCATATGACTATTTTATACTCACGTAGGTGTTAATTTTCATTTTACTTTATTTTATTTTACACACAGGAAGAAAGGAAAGGTTACTTGAGCTGCGGACTGTCTCATCCGTTCCGGATAACCTACCCCTTTCTCTCAAGGGTCCTGTTCTCAGATAAGAATCTACTTAATTTAGTGCACTTTATACTCTTTTCTTCTCTTTTCACTTGTTACAAAGAATAATATGTAGGCTATCAACGAATATATCTTGGTCTATCTTATATGTATAAATATGGATATATAGGACGCTGTTCTGAAAATCTATGGGCACTATGCCATCAAACACTTTGCATATCTTCGTCAATAGGATTTATCTCCCGGCTTTGATTGAGATTGGTATACATTTGACACTATGTCGAAAGAAGAGTGTAAATGTATAAATGCAAATTATAAAAATGTATAATGAATATGTAAATAATTATTCATGAACATTTTTCAACCTGGGTGACCTATTGGACATAGATGATGTATATATATGTAAATATATGAACTTGTGCCATATACTATGTACATTTGTATACCGTTCTAAGATGGCCGCCAAGTTGATCTAGACACCACTTACCACACAATTAGTCCCTTTTCGGTGCCTAAAGCCTATGTATAGACTTCCTGTAACCATAGCAAATTGTGTGATCAAGACAGCCTTTGCTGTCGAAACGCGTAACCTTTGCTTAATAAATGGTGGCATATCCTGAGCGCGAGTATTTTCTTTGAAGAAAACTGCTGTGGATATATATATATATAGATGTGATCAAGGTCACCGTGTAGTGACCGAAACGCGTCATGCTGGCGAGTTCGTGTGAATAAACCACTTGAATCTTATCATTGCGCTGTGGAGTGGTCTGTACCTTGTGATTTCGTTGTTGCAGATTGGATCTTGGTCCTTGTTTGAGGCAGCGGAACAGGACTGTGAAGTATATATATATATATATATATATATATATATTACCTACTGGCGATAGCCAGTAGGTATATATAGTTAGGATTTTTTCCCTATGGGATTTTTGAAAATTCTTTGCCTAATAACTTTGGCGTTTGTGGACGGAATTGGCTGAAATTTTCAGGAAAATGGCACATTTTGTTTCTGAGTAGCTCCTGGAAATTTGGGGGGGGTTCGTCAAGGGGGGGCCGAGAAAAAAGGGGGGTCCCAAAACGCGTTTTTCCCATGTTAATTTCCATAGGGCGGTTGGACTCACTTTTAGCCCGAACGGCTGAATGGATTTCCACGAAACTTGGCAAAATTGTAGGGACTGTTAGCCCGATGTGCCTTTGCTAGGTCTCAATATATGTGCTTCAGTGGATTTTGAGAAATTAACGTTTAAAACAAGATATATATCTGTAACAGCGCTCCGGGCAGCGCTCCGGTTCGCGTACTTTTCGCTTATCGTAACTTTGCGAAGCGAAGCTGATTGGCTCTCCGGTGTCTGTCAACATTCTAAACAGTCCGGTGCGGCCGCCATCTTGTCTCTCGGTAGGATCGAGAGACAAGAGGAGGCCAAAACAAAGGGGGAAATGAAGGAAAGGGGGCAAGGTAGACCCCTTCTGACCCCCTAGGATTGATGAGGGGATATTATAGAGCCAAGCTGGGCCCAATAAAAAAAAAAAATTCGATTTTTTCGCCGTAGAGACGCGTCTTGTTAGCGAACCGGGCAGCTAACCGGGAAGCTAACCGGGAAGCTAACCGGCAGTGTAACGGGAGTCTGACGAGTAGCTGATTGGCTGTCAACATTGTAAACAGTCCGGAGCGGCCGCCATCTTGTCTCTCGGTAGGATCGAGAGACAAGAGGAGGCCAAAACAAAGGGGGAAATGAAGGAAAGGGGCAAGGTAGACTCCTTCTGACCCCCTAGGATTGATGAGGGGATATTATAGAGCCACGCATCCGATTTTTTCGCCGTAGAGACGCGTCTTGGTATGCGAACCGGGCAGCTAACCGGACAGCTAACCGGCAGTGTAACGGGAGTCTGAGGAGAAGCTGATTGGCTGTTATCATTGTAAACAGTCTGGAGCGGCCGCCATCTTGTCTCTCTGTGGGATCGAGAGACAAGAGGTGGAAAAAAGAAAAGGTGTAAATGAATGAAAGGGGTAAGGCAAACCCCTCCTGAACCCCTAGGATTGATGAGGGGGCTATTAAAGTTCCCTGGGGGGTGAAAAAAAAATTTGCGATTTTTCGCGGTAAAGGTGCTTCCTGGTACGTTAACCGGGCAGCTAACCGGCAGAGTAACAGGAGTCCGACATATTGTGTTTTTTGAACGTTTGTGATATTTGCACGTGTGGATTTTGTCTAATTAAGGTTAAAAAAATATATATATATATCTTTAAGCGTGTTCTGGCGCGCTTACGTTTTGGGTTTGGTTTGCGCTGCAGAGACGATACGTCACGGTTATGCGATGCATCATGAGGCGTCTCACGGGCTACGTGATACGTCACTTAATAAAGAATATATTTTACAGCTATAGATATTAGCTTTTAAAAAACCAATGAAATTCACAGAAAAAACCATAGGTTATAGACCATATATAGTTAGGAATTTGCATTTACAAAACCTTGAAAATTCACTGAAAAAACCATAGGTTATAGACCATATATAGTTAGGGATTAGCATTTAAAAAACCTTATTTTACTCGCACAAAACCATTGAAATTCCATATATAGTTAGATGCACTAACTATATATCGCGGACCCGCAATCCACTGCTAATGATGTCACATATTACATCATTCATGACATGGTCAGTGACATCACTGATGACATCACTGATGACATCTCAAATGACATCACTGATGACATCTCAAATGACATCACTGATGACATCACTGACATCTCATTTGACATTACTGATTACATCACTGATGATATCATTTATGTGATAATACATCTTCAGACTCTAATATAACCTTAGATACACTCAGTGTAAACAGGCACTCACAGACTGTCACACATCCATGGAGTTACCCACACACCTAGTCAGTCATGCAAAGAATCAATCACACCTCCATTTCCTCAACTATACAGTTATACACACCTTACTTATTCAAACATATACTAACACATATTTACTCTCTTATACAATCCTTGATACAAGTTCACAATGATTCATACAGCCACTCTCACATTCACTGGCTCTTATGTTCAGTTATTTATATATGTCAACTCTCACATGGAGTGTGTTTTACATATGTACTTACTTTGACATGTAGAACTGAGATATCCATTCACTCACCAATATACTCATGCACACAGTCAACTGTCCATACAGCTGTTTCTACATGCACTTTTGAACCCATACACCTAGGGAATCAACTGCTCACACATCTATGCACAGAGTTATACACCTCCCAGCCACCCACACACATACTCAGTCTCCCATACAAATACTTGGGCAACCATTCAATAACCCATATAGTTACTGATATAGCTACTGATTTAAACATGCAGCAGTTTACAGAAGAACATAAACAATGATTGCCAAATTAAGACACTTTAATCACTAACCCATGCACTCAGTGAGACACATTTAATCATTCTCTCATACAGTCAGTCATGCACCTACTAAATCCTTCATCCAGACACTTATACATCCACTCATTCTTCAATATGTAAGACATATTTTAACTTTACAGAAACATACAGTCACTGGGTGTTGTCATCAGTGATGTCATCAGTGATGTCATTTGAGATGTCATCAGTGATGTCATCAGTGATGTCACTGACCATGTCATGAATGATGTAATATGTGACATCATTAGCAGTGGATTGCGGTCCGCGATATATAGTTAGTGCATCTAACTATATATGGAATTTCAATGGTTTTGTGCGAGTAAAATAAGGTTTTTTAAATGCTAATCCCTAACTATATATGGTCTATAACCTATGGTTTTTTCAGTGAATTTTCAAGGTTTTGTAAATGCAAATTCCTAACTATATATGGTCTATAACCTATGGTTTTTTCTGTGAATATATATATACATACATATATATATATATATAAATATATATATATATATATATATTCACTGAAAAAACCATAGGTTTCACACCAGTTATAGTTAGGAATTAGCATTTAAAAAACCTATTAAATTCACTGACAAAACCATAGATTTCACACCATTTATAGTTAGCTGGAAATTTTACTGACATAAAACCATTGAAATTCCCACGTTATAGTTAGTTGGACTCACTATAACTTGCGCGCCTGTAATGCACTGCTGATGACGTCACATATTACATCACTCATGACATGGTCAGTGACATCACTCATGACATCACTGATGACACCATCCAGTGAATGTGTGTCTTTCTGAAAAATAAATTTGTTTTATATATGTATTTGTAAAGGTCGATGGAAGAATAAATGTTTAAATAAGTGTGTAAATGGATGTTTTTTTTTAAAAAAATTGGTTGGGTAACTGGCTTATTACGTGTATCTTAGTGAATACATATATTAGCGAGTATTGTTTAAATATTTAAATGTTTGTATCAGTGTTTCTCTTTGTGTATAAGTGGCTGCAGGGGTTGGTGACTGACTCACTATTTGTATGTGTTTTGAAGACAGCATATGTGCAGGACTGTATGGGTGGATGAGTGTGTATATGTGTGTGTTAGTGAGTGAATGACTGTCTCACTAGTGTCTTCATTAGTAACGACATATGTTTTAATCTAGTATATGTGAGTATTGATGTATATAAGTGAGTATAGTATATATAGTGAGAGATTGTAGGAGTTCCTGTTTAAATAAGTATGTGTTTCTATAAGTGATTGTTTAAGAGAGTAAGTATGGGTAAGTTTCCTTAGAAGTAAGGTGGTAGTGTGTGTATAAATGTATATGCAAATAAATGGATGTTCAATAGTTTATTTGCATGTGTGAGTATGTGTGTGAGTAACTTTTGGATGACTGCTGATGTGTAACAGGATGTATAGGTGTATCACTACATATGATGAGTGAGTATATATATGCGTGACTATATAGAACTGTTGGTGAATGAGTGGATGTGTATATAGATGGTGGAATTACTGAATTGGTTGTTGTTACTGGTTTGGGTATCTCCATTTTTTTGAAAATGTTTGTTTCTATTTTTGAATATGTGTTTCAAGCGTTACATTACACTGAAATTAGGTCTGTCACTCTGTCACAAGGATGGTGTCATCAGTGATGTCATGAGTGATGTCACTGACCATGTCATGAGTGATGTAATATGTGACGTCATCAGCAGTGCATTACAGGCGCGCAAGTTATAGTGAGTCCAACTAACTATAACGTGGGAATTTCAATGGTTTTATGTCAGTAAAATTTCCAGCTAACTATAAATGGTGTGAAATCTATGGTTTTGTCAGTGAATTTAATAGGTTTTTTAAATGCTAATTCCTAACTATAACTGGTGTGAAACCTATGGTTTTTTCAGTGAATTTCAAAGGTTTTTTAAATGCTAATTCCTAACTATAACTGGTGTGAAACCTATGGTTTTTTCAGTGAATTTCAAAGGTTTTTTTAATGCTAATTCCTAACTATATAAGACCTGAAAGCCCACCAGGAATCTCCAGTATGCGCCAGGGGACTGCATTGCAGAGAGGTGTAATGAAGCCACAACCCTTTTTACACCTCTCTGCAACGCAGCCCCCGTGCATGTTTGAAGAGGGGGAACTAATTCCCCTTGCATACTGGGGGCCCCTGGGGGCCAATTAGCCCACCTGGAACCTCCAGTATGCGCCAGGGGCTGCATTGCAGAGGTGTAATGAGACTATGCCCCTTGTTACACCTCTCTGCAACGCAGCCCACTGCTGCGTTTGCAGAGGGGGAACTAATTTCCCTTGCATACTGGGGGTCCCTGGGGTCAACTGGTCCACCAGGAGCCTCCAGTATGCGCGAGGGAGCTGCATTGCAGAGAAGTGTAATGAGGCCACACCCTTGTTACACCTCTCTGCAATGCACGCCACTGGCGCGTTTGTAGAGGGGGGACTAATTCCCCTTGCATACTGGGGGTCCCTGGATCATATCTGCCCAAACACCGATATTCCGAACGATTGTAAATTACTTTTCTTGAGAAACATTTGGATTTGGATTATCATGTCCTATACTTTGGAATTTTTGAAAGACTGACTTTGAGGATGCTATAAATTACTCAAGTCTGCCCGAATTGTGTGGGTAAAATTGATACCTAGTCACTTTGAATAAGAATATACTTATGTCTCGTCTAACATTTGGAAGAAATATCTAGTTATATGACAACTGGATACCGACATAACTTGAAGGAAATAAGAACGCCCTGAAGAAGTTCTGTTGTACAGAACGAAACCTTTCGGCTGGCTGTGGTACATAAACTTAAGGAAAATAAAAGCATTTGAATATACACCAAGATTCAGCGCTTCAATAAGGACTCTAAGTGATATGATTTGATTGGACTCATTGTGAAAGTGGTGCTGTGCCAAACTTTGGAATATTCTCCACTACTCTCTACTACTTACTCTCTCCTACTCCACTACTCTCAAATACTCACTGTCTACTACTCATTCTCTACTACTCTACTACTCTCTACTACTCTCTCTCTACTACTCACTCCCTACTACTCGCTACTCACTACTCCCTACTACTCACTATCTACTACTCTCTACTACTCACTCTCTACTACTCTCTCTCTACTACTCACTCTTTACTACTCACTACTACTCTCTACTACTCACTCTCTACTTCTCACTCTCTACTACTGTCTACTACTCACTCTCTACTACTCTCTCTCTACTAGTCTCTACTACTCACTCTACTACTCACTCTCTACTACTCACTACTATTCTCTCTGCTACTCATTCTCTACTACTCTCTACTACTCACTCTCTACTACTCACTCTTTACTACTCTCTACTACTCACTTTCTACTGCTCTCTACTACTCACTCTACTACTTACTCTCTACTACTGTCTACTACTCACTCTCTACTACTCACTCTCTACTACTCTCTACTACTCACTCTACTATTCACTCTACTACTCTCTACTACTCACTCTCTGCTACTCTCTCTACTGCTCTCTACTACTCTCTACTACTCACTCTCTACTCTCTATTACTCACTCTCTACTCTCTACCTCTCTACCTCTCTCTTCTTCTCTCTCTACTAATCTCTACCTCTCTACCGCTAACTCTCTACCTCCCTACCTCTACACCTCTACCTCTCTACCTCTCTCTACACGCACACATATACACATATATGCATATATATATATGCATATGCATTTATATATATATGTATGTGTATGTATAAAAAAAAACAACAAAACATTTTTTTTTTTAAACAGCTACTTTTAAAACTGTCATTCTTTTTCCCCATGGTACGCTCCCCGGTACGCTTACCGGTGCGCGTACCGGTGCGCGTACCGGGCGCTCACCCCGCGAAAATCAAATTTTTTTAAAATTTTTTTTTTGCTCCGCGGGGCCCTTTTATGGCCCCCACATCAAACCTAGGGGGTCAAGGGGGGTCTACTCTGCCCCCTTATGGTCATTTCCCTCTTTGTTTTGGCCACCTCTCGTGTCTCGATCCTACCGAGACACAAGATGGCGGCCGCTCCGGACTGTTTAGAATGTTTACAGACACCCCAGAGCCAATCAGCTTTCTGCGCACAAGTCGCGGTAAGCGCCCGGTGCGCGTACCGGTGCGCGTACCGGAGCGCGGCTATAGATATATATATTTTTTTGAACCTTAATTACTCAAAATCCACTGGAGCACATATCTTGAGACATAGCAAAGGCACATCGGGCTACCAGTCCCTACAATTTTGCCAAGTTTGGTGGAAATCCATTCAGCCGTTCGGGCTAAAAGTGAAATCGACCGCCCTATGGAAATTAACATGGGGAAAACGCGTTTTGGGACCCCCCTTTTATCTCGGCCCCCGCTTGACGAATCCCCCCCAAACTTTGAGGGAAGGACCGGAACGCCGCGAGGCCATTTTGAGGAAATTTTCAGGCAGATTCGTCAACCGGCGCCAAAGTTATTCCAAATAGAATTTTCAGATTTAACATTGAAAAAAATCCTAACTATAACTACCTACTGGCGACCGCCAGTAGGTAATATATATATATATATATATATATATATATATATATATATATATATATATATATATATTTCCAAACGAAAGTTGCCCTCTGTGGAAAGGCCGCACCCGGGGAACTAGAACCTCTTTTGTGAGGACAGCCGTTGAGCCAGCCTCCCCCTCCAAACAAGCGCCAAACATGTTTCGGACAACACAGTCCTTGATCACTGGCAAATGAGGGACGGACAACAGCCTGTATTGGGACAAACCTCTTTATTTGAATGAAGTCCCGCCCCAGTGGGCGTTGAGGTCTCGCCTGGTGGGTGTGTGCAATGTTGCACGCTGGTTAATGTGGTCCAGCTACAAATATCAATCCAAGTGGGTGCTGCTGGACGCCCTTCATTAAAAACAATGTTCACCCCAGTGGGTTGAAAGCGTTGAAACATGGAAAGGGGAGAAGGTAGAGATTGTCTTGCTGCGTAGGTTTTCTCGGGGTGTGCAGTAAGGCCCTTAAACGCGAAAATATATACTTTTTTTCCCGGAAAAAAATAACGGGGTGCGCGCACCGGGTCGCGCACACCTATTAACGAGAGTGTGAAAATGGAGATAAACCAGAAGTTTGAGTGCTTAGATATAAGGTGGCTCTGAAAAGAGCCCTTGTGTTAATTGAGTGTTTTCTGCATTTATAAGTAAGTACCGATGCAGAGCCTGATGTTGCAGAGGAAGATTCTGTTTCCCTTATTCGTGAAATGAACACCGTCTCTCCTATAGACGTCTTGCATGTGGTATCGCAAGTTGTTGTGGTAAATAGAACCCATGCTATAATCTCTGAGGAACGCAGAAACAGATTCATTTACATGTCTCCTTGCTTTCTCTAATTGTGCACAATGTTGATTGGACCAATTCCATTTCTGTCTTTGGCATATATTGGAATATATCAAGGCAGATCGAGGAAAAAGTGTCATCAATTGTCGAAAGGTGTCTTTTAGAAGCATTTCCAGACCTACCCCAGTGATTGTGCCTAGATCGTTCCCACCACAGTGCACAATAATAAGGTCTGGTTCTGGGAGATGCATAAAAGTTTTCACCAATGGAATCAATTGGTGACATTTCAATCCTCTTTTGGCAATCCATGTTATGTGTACATTTGGTAAGCCGAGGTTGCAAATTCGTCTGTTTACTGCATATTTTTCACTCCAGTGAATATAACTGTGTCCTATTAGCCAGACCTTCATTTTCAAGGGATGTGTAGTCGTCCTCTGATCGGTTCTGGAAGTGGAATGGTAGTTAGAAGTTGAAATTCTAAATAAAAAAAAGGAAAGGGCTGGGTGTGGTTTAAATAATAAAAATGATTGGTTGATTATAATAAGTGGAGATTGAAGAGTACGTTGCATGTTAATGTTTATGTTAAACGAAAAGTACTATTGGGTGTGAAAAAAAGACATGTAACAGAGTTGTGGATTGGCAGGTGTTTCTGGAGGGAAAACAGTCTTCTTAGTTTGCTGTAGAACGTTGAGACATGAACTTTTGACCTGTGCCTTCAGCAAGGTGCAGAATGAGGTGTTACCATGGAAACAGCCGGAGATGGCAGTTGGTGATGGGTGTCTCTCACGTGAGTCTGAAAATATTGTGAAGGACAACCAATTGAAATGTAAATTTGATTTTACAATTTTGCGTGAGGAAATGTGATTGGCTGAAGAGAGTTATATGAGTGTGTATTGACTGGATATCTGTGCCATTGAATTTTGGTTGCAGTGATAGAAGCAATATTCAGAGTTCCGCTAACGAATATCTGTTTTGTGACTTTCACTGTTCTACATCGTTCAAAGCATTGGTAAAGGTAAGTGTGTAACTGTTTGTTTTGTCATGTACCGTATAATATAGTTTAATCAGAAACAATGATTGATTTTCCATGTAAAAACTAATTTATGGCTGTCATAATGTGTTGTATTTCTAAAAGTAATTTCTTCCATTTAAATGTTGAATACGCAGTAAAAAATATTTTTAATATAGAGTAATTATTTTTGAAATTTTGAAGCGTTTATATATAATGAGAGAAGTTGTTGAGGAAATGAAGAAATGATATTAGCAGAGACACAGATAATGCAGAAAGAGAGAGAAATGGTAAATTACTAGTGATACCGTTGTGAAAAAATGGTAATGGTTAATGAATTCGTAAACTTTTTGTCAGTCGACAAAATTTCAGGCTGGTTGGTGGCCGTGGCCTGCACTGGTGGGGGTGGGGCAAGAGGGACGGGGAAGGGGGCTAAAGTGGTAATGATTAAGGTATTCACAAAGTTTCTGTTAGACGTCAAAATTATTGTGCGGTTTCTGGTCGTCGTTTGCACTGGTGGGGTGAGGGAGGTGGTCGAGTGAAATAAAATGAAAAGTTTTGACCATAAGGTTGTATAGAGATTTGTGTAGTAAATATGTTCGTACATTGAGGTTGGAAACGGAGTATATAAATATCTCTCTCAGTTCTGCTGTTTGACTGCATCTTCATGTCCCTTCTGTTTTCCATCTCCGTTGCCCTGTGTTATCTTATTGTCTGTGTGTTTGCCTTCAATCCGGGCTGAGGTAGTTTGCTGTGGAGGCACACACAGATAGTCCTATCAAAGTGATTGGAACGTTTTCAAAAAAATAATTATATAATTGCATTGGTATTTTTAAAGCGCTACTGAATGTTTTCGTTCTCAATTACCGCTTGGTTGCTTTCTCAGAGCAGAGGGTATGTCGTATTTCACTCTTTGGTGCCTCTGCATCTGAGTCTGTTCTCTGGTGGCTGGCGGAGAACTGTTTGTTATTGTGGAGATGAAAGGGTGATAAGGAGAGAAATACGACATAGCGTCTGGCCTGTAAAAGCGTGGGAGCAGTGATTAAGTCTGAGTGAAGCGGAACTGTGGCGGTGCTTGGTAACAGTAAAAAAAAATTTTTAACAGTGGTATAACTGTCTGTACGGTGTGCGACCTACTAAGAAAGAGTTCACGGGCCGTAATTGGCTTGCAGGTTCCAGTATCAGTAAGTGAGGTTGAGAAAAGAAAACATTCAGGACTTTATTTATGAAGACCTTGCGCCACCGGTGCGTCACTTTTTCTCATTTTAAAAAATGAGGCACCGGCGGCGGAAGGTCTTCATAAATAAGGTCCTCAGTGACTACAGTGAAGGTTATGTGGAACCCATGAATAGTTTTTCAATATGAAATCATTTCAGTTGAGATTATGGATTAAAAGAGAAACCGTGAATATTTGAAATGTTTATTTAGAAATGTACTGTTTTAAAGGCGAATCATTATGTAATATGAGTACAGAAATTGCAAAAAACACAGTATTTGGTATTGTCAGTAGTACATGGAATACAAACGCTATAGTTGAAGAAAAATGAATATAGTTGGAAAAAAACATTGTACACTCTTATAAGGAAGTATATTATATTTTAATAAGTGGAAGAAGGTCTCTGGTCTTTTAGTTTAGGAACGATATATGAAAATGCAAGTTGTTATACATCATTACTTTATCAATCAGCTGTCTACATGCGAAGCACTATCAAGTTTGTGTTATGTTACTGTGTGAGGGAAAAAAAAGTTGCCAAAAGCGACAAAATGGCGAGAGGTGCATGTATGTAATCTGTTGGATGCTGCGCAAATCACTATTGAGGAGAACTACTGTATTGAGATATCTTTTGAAGGTTGCAGTATTGCATTTGAAATACAGCACTAGTAATAATGGAAATATTGTTGAAAGAACATATTTTTCTGTAAAGTTTTTTAAAAACATAATTTTATAGGAAATTAAAGGAGTAGAGGCGTGTGAGGCGGGAATAAGCAGTTGAGATGCGAAATGGCGTTTACAGTTATAAAAAACTCGTTTAAAATGTACACATTAATTAGGGCACATGTAGCATATATTAGCGAGTTTTGCATCGAGTATGTTTGAAATAACCTTAGATAAGATATGCAATAGAATTGTTGAGATTACACTGTAAAAAAATAAAGTTGAAAATTGAGTAGCTGAAGAAACAAATGTAGTTCATATAAAAGACCAAAATTTAGCCAGCACGAAATCATAATGTCCACTGTTAGTAAAGCCAATAGGTCTGTTCTTCAAAAGAAAATATGGAAAAGAACGTGAAGAATATAGGGAAGCAAAAGGAAATGAGGACGTCAATGGCTTATATAAGAGTTATTGAAGCATTGTTTAGGCAAAATAGGTAGCTTCTGCTTCTAACAAGAAATCAATTTTATCATTTGAAAGTATGTCAGCTATCCAATGGAATAGAGTAAAGCAGTATTCATGATCTGTTATAATCGGAGCCTCTTTTATTATCAGAGGGCAGCTCAGTGGGTTTTCGATGTAGTTCTCTGTTAGGAAGAGTTAACCGTCCATTGTGTAGGCAAAATAGGTAGCAAGTGCTTGTAACAAAAAATCACTGTTATTATTTGAAAACATGTCAGCCATCCAATTGAGAAGATGAAAGGAGCATTCATGATCTGTCATTATTGGAGCGTCTTTTACCATCATAGGGCAGCTCGGTGGGTTTTCGATGTAGCTCTGTGTTAGGAAATATTGCGCCGCTGCGAATATATTCCAATGACCCAGAACTCCTTGTATCGCTGCAAAGGCCATAATCCCTCCGTCGGACCAAAGCTGTTCATGATCAATTAACGGATTCATGAGGTGATTGTAATTCGCTTCAGGAGGAACCAAATTGCAGAGACATAAATCCAGGGCCCACGTGAAATCACAGCTGAAGCAATGAAATACAGGCTGCACACAAGTGAAATACGAATATCGAAATGATAATCGATATGAAGTATTGAAAGTTGAGAGTGTTAAGGTGCCGTAGTACAGAAGCATTCTCTGTCGAAATAGTTATATGTGGTCCGGCTGATTTGCGAAGGCAGGAGGGACATCCATTTTGAATTTACCAAGGTGGTAAAGGAAACGGCGCAGTACTGCCGGTCGTATAGGAACTCCACAGAATTAGGTCGCTGGCTATGCAGTGGAGAGGAGCATAATGACTTGATAAATTTTCTAGGAGTCTAGTCACTTAAATATTGCTAAGGAGTTTCCCACGGAAATATGTATCCATTTTCAGAGGTTTATTATATTAAGGATATATATTAACATGGTGGCTCTTGGTGTTTTGTGGTTCTGTGCAAGTGTACTGCTTGCATGTGTATAATGCTGGCCCTGTAGTTTTTGTCTATGGACATGGGGCCTTATTTATGATGGCTTTGGGTCACCTGTGCGTCACTTTTCCCATGGTAAAAGTGACGCAGTGGCGGCGCAATGCTTTCATAAATAAGGCTTTTTTTGTTTTGTGACTTGGCCTTTTAGTTTTGAAAGCCTACTGTTGTATGTGCATGAATTTTAACATGTGGAAAAGTGACATATCTGTGGCACAATGCTTTTATAAATGAGAAATTTTGTATTTATTTATAATGGAGGGGATTTTGGGAAACTTATTAGTTATGCTTGTTCAATGCTATAATGATTGTATATTGTGTAGGAAATAAGTTTGTAATAAGTTAATAACATTTTATTATTTCCATTTTTAGAGTGTTTGGTGCCTGTAAGGATCAACCTGTTGAAGTTATATATTGAGAGTATATATTCTTTTTTTCAGGTGAGTTCCTTTTTATGCTTTGGCAATTTCTGTGGGTGGTGATGAAAATAATAAAGAATAATTTGTAAATGTTTTGAACATGATTTTATCTTAAATTTTTCACATGTGGTTCTATCTGCTTATAGTACATATGTTTTTTGAGATGTTCTCCATTGACAGTTCAAATTATGTTTTAATGAGCTTGGGATATGTGATCTTTTGCAAGGAGTTGAGATTTAGAAATCATTGGAGTATAATTCTTTCAGGTTTGTTTTAATAATACTTGTGAAGTGCTCATTATTTTTAAAATCTTGTTGTATTATGTTTGGCAGTGTTCCATTTTTAATTACAGAGAGGTATTATGATATGGATCTAAATGTAATGCTCATTTTCCTGCATATCTGTGAATATACTATGTATAGGCACTTTTTTAAATATTAATGTAGAGTTTTATTATGAGGTGGTTGTTCATGGTAAGTATGACATTTTGCATATGCTAAGACATTGACATGGTGAGTATACAGTTGTAATATAAATGGAACTGTCTCTGTGGGAAGTAGTAATCTGTAAAGTGAATTAAATGGTTTGTATAGTGTCATCCTTTTCTTTAGAGTGCACATATTTATATTGCACTTTGTAGTGATGAAATAAAAGAAATGGGTCTCTAAAAATTATTATACAGGTAATAAATATTTCAAATATGTAGAAAATGTAAAAATAAATTTTACAGTGAAATGTCTTTTATCAACAGTAATTATTTAATTTTAAAAAAAGCACAGTGTCAATGTTTAGAGTTATATTGCCAATTTCTTTTTCAAAACAAGAGGATACAAATTATAGAGTTAATAAGTTAGAGATTATAAAATTATCTGTAGTTTAAAAAATAGTAAAGGTAGTTTTCAATTATACACTTATGGATAAAGATATAGGGGCCGATTAGGATGGCGGACGGAAACGTGCTCCGTCCGCCGTGGAAGGTGGCAAGATACTCCGGACCTGGCCGCGGAAAAAACGCATTAGCGATTAGGATCAAATGTGACCGAAACGCCGACCGCGGCGGACGGAGCACAACAATCCCCGTCCGCGGCGTCGAAGTACACCTGATTCCGCGGCATGCGGACGGACTCTACAAAACACCGACCGCCGCGTACGCACATGACCAGGAGAACAACAACCTCCCCCGCGATACCTGCATACTTTCCGTGTCCGCAATTAGGATAACTCCGCAAGTACCCCGGTAGCCACCGCGACCCACGTCCGCGGCGGTAGCAATGCAATGAGAAACGGGGCACCACAGCGGAAGTCCAACATCCCTACAGTCAATCCAATGGCATACATACCGACAGAATCCATCACCAAACACAGCAAAATGGACGACCACCCACCTGACACATCTAAACCAAACACAAGACACAATTACCCACCCCCAAGAACTGCATAGACCACACCTGACAACACACCCACCTATCACCTGACTGCCAATCAACATTCACACAGGGCCAACACACAGACTACAAATTGACTCCCACCCACTCCCGAAATCCTCTGCAGCAGGAGACAATACTTGACTTGACTAACAGCAAACTATTTGATTCAGACACATAACCCACACCCAAACACACCCTGCACACAAACACCCACCACACCATACCCAAACAGCACACACCAGCACCTCCGCACTCCACACAAACACACCCCCCGAGCACCATGGCACCCAAAAAGAATCCTAAATTCTCCGACACCGAGCTCAGGGTAATGGTGGAAGAGATCCTTCGTGTGGAACCCCACATCTTCGGATCCCTCGTGCAGCAGACGAGCATAGCTCGGAAGAACAGCCTGTGGGACCGTATCGTGACCAGGGTCAATGCCTCCGGGAGCGTCCCGAGAACCAAGGCTGACATCCAGAGGCGGTGGCACGACCTGAAGACCCGGGTGAAGTCTATTAGAGCCAGGAACTTCCTCCGGGCCAACCACACAGGCGGTGGAACCCCCCCGGAGCCCCTACCATACACCGAGTGGGAGGAGAAGGTGCTGACCATCCTGCACCCTGACACCCTTGATGGACTTCCTGATGGAGAAGAGGCTGGTAAGTACCAACCAACCACCACAAACACAACAACACGGTGTTGGCCACACAACTCTGAAGACACATCCCACATACCCCAGCCTTGCATGCAGTCCACATACTCACCAACCTCTAAAGCACTCCTACAGGCCCCCATGTCCATAGAGAGGGTGGTGGTGGTGGGTGGGGTGTGTGAGGGGTCGGAACTACAACTTCCAACAGGCCCCCATGTCCATAGAGAGGGTGGTGGTGGTGGGTGGGGTGTGTGAGGGGTCGGAACTACAACTTCCAACAGGCCCCCATGTCCATAGAGAGGGTGGTGGTGGGGGCGTGGCCAAGCACGCGATGTAGAAAGACGTGCCCGGGCTGAGCTCCGTGCGAAGCTCCCCTGCCACGGGCATTTTATCCTGAATTCCTGGCGGAACCGAGCCCAAACTCGGACCGAGTGCACCCGGACGCCCGACCCACCTCCAGGGCGATTTTCGGGCACATCGGAGCAACTGACCCTCCTACCGGCAGCGGCCCTGAAGACTGGCCGCCTGGAGTGCACTTCCGGCCGGCGGCCCAACTACCTGAGGCCGGGGATCCGGCCCTGCGGGATAGGCCGCAACGTGCGGTCCGGCGGAGGAACAGGACCACGTCCCACACACCGGACGCCCACCAGTGACCAGGCTCTGCAGGGGCCCCGGACATCAGTGGAAATTCAACGCCCAGGCCCACGGTAGGCCGCAAAACTAACGCGCCTCGCCCGCCACCACTGGGGGCATCCCACCGAGCTCCGGGACCACCAGGGGTGAGTGCGCGAGCCTGGCTGGAGGCCCACATTAACGCGACACTGCCCCAGGGCCCTGCCGACCCACGACACACACAGGGAACCCGCGACACGGTGCCAGAAGTCCCCGGCGACCCGGCCACCCGAGGGCCCTCAGCGCTGCGAACACCCACACAGAGCCGGCCCGTGGCGGTCTGTGTCACTGCCCCTCCGCACCTGCAGGCACTGGAGTCACCCGAACTGGCTGAACAGGCACCTGTGAGCAGCCAAGCTGGGCCACCACGAGGCCCACACAGACACCGTCACCACCAAGCTCAGCGGACCGCCGCCGGAGGCTGCACGGCCCTATCCTACCAGACCTCTGCGCCTGCCCGTCTCATAAGAGACGACACGGATCAACATCGGACCCTCCTGGCGCCGTGAGGCCTAAATCGCGCCACTCGCGAACTGTGGCCGCGTTGCACCGGCCCCGCTGATACCCGGCTCAACGCTAAGAGACTCTCCCGCCCTGGCGCCACGAGGCCTATGCGGCTCGCACGCCCCACATCCACCGGACTTGTACCGGACGAGCTAGACCCAAGCGCGGCGCTTGGTGTCGCCTAGCATCATCCGGCAGAGCGCGTCCTCCCAGGCTCAGCGGACGGACGCATCGGGGGAGTATTGTAAGAAGGTTCCGCAGGCATGTAGGTTCTTCAGTTGATCTTTATTAACATATAAGTAATGGCAGTACAGCAACAACACGATAGTACGTCCTCCGTCCTCCCTTCCAGTAACTGACTCCCCAGCATTCGCCCTTGCATACATTCCACGCATTCCACACGAGCACATGCACACACGCGCACACAGACACACACACGCACACAACACGAGACACACACGCGCGCAACACCAACACGATACCACACACCCTCCTCCTCAGAGAAACTAAGCACCCACACAGAATCAACCTAATCTATAATCAGCAAACCGGGCAGGCAACTTCCTTACTCTATCACTACGTCGGAGACACCCATCATCAACGCCAGAATGAGAGGAAGCAGGCCTAACATCACCAACGTCCTCAACACCATCACCAGGATCACAATCAGTACTACAACTACCAGTACCGCCACTGTTTGCATCACCAGATAACTCCAAATCTTTTGCAAAACCAAACTCATCACCCAGAAAATAGCCACTACAAGATCCACGATCATGATGTGCACCAGCCACACCACCCCTCTCATTACAAAAACTCAATTGACGAAAATTCCATCTTTTACCATCTTCTAATTCAACAGCGCTACCAAAAACCTTAATCACTTTAAAAGGTTTGGACCATACACTTTCACCCTTCAACACTTTCCTGGGGTTCTTCACCCTGACCAACTGACCAATCCGAACTAAAGGCCAAGCCGGTTTACTACCATGGTGCCGCTGGTTGCGATCTTGATATTTCTTAACCTCGGTTCTGATTTCTTTATCAATATTTCCAGTGTCACATTGCATTTTATCATTCCTTTTCCTCAACCACCAAGGCACCAACCCAGAGAAGGGTTTCCTGCCCCTCAAGACCTCGAAAGGCGTTCTCCCTGTAGCTGAATGGGGGGTAACACGATAAGCAGTCAGTCTTTCTTGCAAGGCTTTCCTCCAAGGCAACCCTGCACTTAAAGCTAACTCGATTGCTTCCTTGACCACTCTGTTGAAGCGTTCAACTTGGCCGTTGCCTTCTGGGTGATATAATGAAGATCTAATATGTTTGATACCCATCACACGTAAAAACTCTTCCATCTTCTGTGACACGAATTGGGGGCCATTGTCAGAAACTAATATTTCAGGAACACCCTCTCTAGAAAATACGTCTTCTAAAAACTCAATAACCACATCCGATGACATCCCACTTACCATCCTTACCTCGGGCCATTTAGAATAATAATCCACTAGTACAATGGCATAACATTCCGTAGATGATAAAGCAGAAAATGGCCCCATAAAATCAATAGCTACTTTTTGCCACGGATACTCAGGTAATTCAACCATGGTTAATGGTACATGTAATGGTTTAACTACTTTATCGCTAGTACAACAAATCTTGCACTCTCTTACTAATCGGTCCACCATAGAATCTAACCCTGGCCACCAAAACCACTCCTTGACCCTTCTCTTCGAACTAGACATACCACCATGTCCTAAGTGGCTTCTCTCAGCAATAACTTTTCTTAAGCCCACAGGGGGAACAATCCTGTCGCCCCTTAGGATAATATCATTGACTATACACAATTCATCTTTAATTTTGGAAAATGCAACACATTCACCACGTAAACTGGACTCCCTTGGCCAACCCTCAACGATGAAACGTTTGATCTCCTTCAGGACCATGTCTTTCTCCATCTCATTCATCCATGATGTCTCCGAGATACCGCTAATGGCATCCTGCATCCCAACAAGAAATACATCCTTAGTGGTGAATGCTATTTCACAATCTGTATTGGTTATAACCTCCTTGGAATCCGCATTGGGTAATCTGGATAATCCATCAGCAACTACATTATCTTTACCCGGGATATACTCTATGCTAAAATTAAACATCTGCAACTTTGAAGCTAATCGAGCCAACCTTGGAGTTAAGTTTTTTCCTCCCTCAGGTCTTAAAATATTCACCAATGGTTTGTGATCCGTACAAATTCTAAATTTCCTCCCCCAGACATACATTCGAAATCTTTCAGCTGCCCATGAAGCCGCCAATAATTCTTTCTCAATCACGGAATAGTTCCGCTCCGCTTGAGTCAAGGTGCGTGAAGCATATGCCACTACCCATTTTTCAGATTTAACTCGCTGGGAAAATACCGCACCAATTCCATAACCAGATGCATCCACAGACAATACACATTCAGCCGTTGGCACAAAGGGTTTCAGACAAGGAGTGGTAACTATCTCCTTCTTCACTTCCTCAAAACATGTCTTTTGTTGCTCACCCCATGTAAATACTGCACCTCTTTTTAATAACAATCTCAAAGGTTCAACCTTTGAAGCATAGTTTTCAATAAAACGTGAATAAAACTCAGTGAGTCCAAGAAATGACATCAATTTCTCTTTGCTATTGGGCTCCGGAACAGCTAAGATAGCATCAACATGACTGATTTTAGGTCGGATCCCATCTTTAGATATCACATGTCCTAAATATTCAACTTCAGATTTTCCAAAAACACATTTCTCATTTTTTATGGTCAAACCACTCTTTCTCAACGCATCTAGAACCTCAAACAAACTTTTATCGTGACATTCTTTGTCTTTCCCATATATTAAAATGTCATCTTGAAAGACCTTGGCATTTTCAATGCCCTGTAAAACTCTGCACATTTCCCTTTGGAAAACAGCCGAAGCACTGGCGAGACCAAATGGCATTCGTTTGTACCTGAACATTCCTTCTGTAGTTATGAAGGCAGTGCAATGTCTAGAATCATCATCTAATACAATTTGATGGTACGCGCTGGTTAAGTCAATCTTGGAAAACCAAGATGAGCCACCAACAGATGATGTAAGCTCCTGCAAATTAGGAAGAGGAAATGTGTCCACCCAAATAGCTTCATTTAAACATCTTAGGTCTACACACAGTCGTAAATCGCCATTGGATTTAAGCGAAATCACGACTGGCGAAACCCAATCTGAACTTTCCACAGGTTCAACAATGCCATCGCTACATAGTTTCTTAAGTATCTCACCTAATTTTTCCCTATAACTGATGGGAACATTCCTAAGTTTTTGTCGAATAGGACATGCGCCCTCTCTTAATATTATTTTATGTTTGAACCCAACCATTTTGCCAATCCCATTTGAAAACACATCAGGAAATTTTTCTTGTAAATTTGAATAAGTGTTATTCTGAATGCATTCATCTTGAATAGAATAAACAGGACATTCCCGTCTGGGGTCAATTTTCATGCCTAAATCAAAAATGTGTGGCCACCCCAAAATAGTTGCACCTTTATCGGCCACATAAATTTTACCCTGGCACGAATTACCACCAAAAATTATTTCAGCAATTATGAACCCTTCTAAAGGTATTTTATGCCCAGTGTAACTACCAGGTCGTACATCAGGACCTAATAATGGTCTAGTAGGCCACAGAGATTTAAACAAATCCATGCCCATAATGGTGTACCATGCACAAGAGTCTACCATGACCTTTACCTCCAACCCATCAATGGTGACCAGACATGACGGTAATTTTTTTACCTTACTTGTCTCTTTAAAAGATTCATCCTGTATGCTACATACATCACCTACAACATAGAAAGCATCATCTTGGTTATTAGCATGAACACAATTAATATCATCCTGTTCATCACTTTGTAAATAGTTAACTTTAGCTTTGAAATCTCGACAGACTCTAGTAAAATGTCCCTTTTTTTTACAATTAGTGCAAATTTTGTCAAGAGCCGGACACCACTTATAATTAGCTAGATGCGTCGAAGATCCACATCTAAAACATGCAAACTTTTTTGATTCACCAGTTTTTACATAAGTTTTTTCATTCCCCTTTTTATTAGAGTAAGATGAATAACTAGTCATCTTACTGTCAGTCTTACTATCAGTCTTGGGTTTATAACTGTCAACCTTATTCACAGCATTGATAGATGCAGAATCACTATCATTTTTTTCATTTCTGACTTCACGAATGCATTGGTCAGAAATTTCCACGCCTCTAGCGACTTCAATTGCATTCTTCAATGAAGTGCTGCCAGACGACCATAACTTCTCCTGAATTTTTTTAGATTTAGTCTTCATAAGAATCTGGTCCCGCAAAACCTGATCATATGTAATGGTTTCAAATTCACAGGTGACTGCTAAACCCCTTAAGGCAGAGACAAATTGATCAATTGACTCATCGCTTTTTTGAGCCCTTGAATAAAACTTAAACCTTTCCATCACTACGTTAATTTTCCTTCCAAATCTTTCCTGCATCTGTTTAACAGCACACTGATAAGCGCCCATATCACCAGCATTTTCAATTTTTGGTAAATTTTTAAACTCCCTCAACCCTACAGCACCTAATCTATGTTTAAGTAGTGATACCTTCCTATCTTGAGAAGGTTCTTCTTCATTTAACACTTCAACATAAGCCTCAAACATATCAATCCAAAGATCCCATGCAATAGGAGGTTCACCAGATTCCGCCAGAAAAAATGGAGGTGGATGAATTGAAGACATTATAACCACAATATAAGAGAAATATAATTTAACACTTGCAAAATAAGAGAAAAAAAAAAAAAAAATTTCCAAATACTTGCGCAAACAGTTCACCAAAGTCCAGGTTGATATGAAGTTCTACTTGTACAAAAAGTTCACCAAAGTTCAAGTATTATGAGAGAAAAGAAAAAAAACGATTTTGTAGTTGTAAAAAAAATAAAATAGTACATAAAGATATTACCCACAACGTAGAACTAACTGGATGGCCAGCGTTAATTTTACTTATAAACGCCGTGTATGTGTTTATTTAGCTGACATCTGAGCACGTTGCTAAAATGCAGTGTCGAACGCGTTGCTCAATGTTGTTTTGATCGCGTTGCTATGTTACTGCCTAACGCGTTGCTCAGATGTTGTCTTGATCGCGTCGCTATGATACTCTGTTGACGCGTTGATGCAAGGAAAACACATCCAAAATGGCCACACGTTGTGCGTAGTACGTGATGACACTATCACGTGACGATGACGATCAGCTACGGGAAGACTAGGAGATCAACTGCACGCGCAACTGTTCTTCACGAGTCACCCAGTTCAAAAGATGCATCATACGTTGCAGTAGATAGTTTAAGGTAACCTCTTAATTTTTACAAAAAGTTCAGCCAGAAGTTACTCACTGTTGTAGTTGAAAGCTTTTTAGAAGTAATCCGTTGGTTAGTAATTGATGGCAATAATATTCACTGGTTCAACGCAATTTAAAAGTAGAGAAAAAAAAAATTTTCCTTTAAAAAAAAATCGATGTTGCTGCTGCCAAATCCCGCTCGTCGCCATGTATTGTAAGAAGGTTCCGCAGGCATGTAGGTTCTTCAGTTGATCTTTATTAACATATAAGTAATGGCAGTACAGCAACAACACGATAGTACGTCCTCCGTCCTCCCTTCCAGTAACTGACTCCCCAGCATTCGCCCTTGCATACATTCCACGCATTCCACACGAGCACATGCACACACGCGCACACAGACACACACACGCACACAACACGAGACACACACGCGCGCAACACCAACACGATACCACAGGGAGACCCACCACTCCGACCTGCCGGACCGCCACGTGGCTCAGACGGGAGGCGAATGGCAACCGGGACTTCCGCAGCGCTGACTGCCACGATCGGGAGTCCCCACAACAGCCGCCACGCAACCACCCTGTCCTCCCTAGACGGCCACGTACTACGGAACCCCGGAACCCAACGGTGGGACGGTCCTCCCCCCCGCCTACGGCCACGCGGCATCCACAACAGGGAACACAGAGAACCTGACCAAGAGACTCACGTGCTCTGGCCCCTCTGCCACGCATTGCGAGAATATACCCACCCGCCTGACCGGCCGCAAAGGCCTCCCACATGTCAGGGGGGACCAGGGCAAAGACTGGCACAGGAGGGACCCTCTGCAAAGGGAAAATGGTGAAAAACGCAGAGGCTGACCAGACTGCTTCCAAGCTAGACACCATGCTGGCGGCCATGGAGCGCCTGGAGGAATCCATGCAGCTGACCTGTATGTCGCTGGAGAACAGGATCGACAAGGTGGCCGTGGATCTGACACTCCTCCGGGCAGACCACAAGAAACTGTCTGACCGCACCACGACCCTGGAGCATACGATGGCGGAGGCCACTCCCAAACTAGCACAGACGGACAAGCACGTCCAGGACCTGCTCAACCGGGTGGAGTTCCTTGAGGATAGGGCAGAGGACGCGGAGGGACGGGCCAGAAGGAACAACGTGCGCATAGTGGGACTGCCGGAACGTTGGGAGCGGAGAGAGACAGCGGAGCACATGGAGACCTGGCTCAGAGAATTATTGCCAGAAGGCACACTGTCGCCATACTTTGTAGTGGAGCGGGCACACAGAGTACCAGCCTGCCCACCCCCGGAAGGTTCCAACCCAAGGCCGATGCTCATGCGGGTATTGAACTACCGCGACCGAGATGCCATCCTACGCGAGACGCGGAAACTATCAAATATACAGATAGACAACGCCAAGGTGATGTTCTTCCCTGATTATACCATACAAGTTCAGCGACGACGTCAATCCTTTCTTGAGGTGAAGCACCGGCTCAGACACTTGGCTCTCAAATACTCGCTGTTGTTTCCGGCACGCCTCAGAGTGGTGGCATTAGACAAGACCCACTTCTTCGACACCCCAGAGGCGGCAATGGCCTGGCTGGATTCGGGAGTGGACACGAACCCCGAGCCCGTGCCGAGAGAACAGCGCCGGAATCGAGGCACACGCAGACGGAGGCAGCGACACACCTCGAGGGCCGGGTCGCCGACCGTGGACACGGAAATCGGCCCAACCCCGGAGCAAATACAGAATGAACAATTGGAAGCCGTCCGCATAACAGCTGTGATCAGCGGGTCACAATCACCTCTACTGCTATCCAACGCCAGCCCGCGTTCATGCGGGAGCGAGGACGACGACTACATGTACGGTCTACCAGACGACTCGAACCCAGGGGGCCTGCCAGACGTCACCCCCCAAACATCAGATCTGATATCATAAGTGCTCCTCCCCAACCCAGCCCTGGCTGGACCAACGCGACTCGCACAGAGGAACAGTCAGCTCCCCCCCATCGATGGCCCGATCGGGGACTCACATAGATGCTTCTGGAGGCCCTGACGGCCGCGGCTGCCGCCTTCTCTGAGACCTGTGCTTTGCTGCCGAACCCCGCCTTCCGGATTGCCACGGAGCTACAGTGGCACCGGGTGGGGGGCCAGGGCTCCTCTGCTGGAACGTCACCGGGACCTTGATTTTGGAGGGGTGGACGGACCCCTAGAGGTGAGTGCCCCTCCTCCGGGGGAATGAAAGATGGGGCCCCGCCGTGGGACCAATGTTCTGGGTCAAGTGACACTGGGAACCCTAAACTGGCCACAGACACTATCACTGACTCTTGGCGCTCTTCTGGCCCACTGCCCGTGGAGGGGAGCCGCTTCGGCTCTTTCGGCATAACGAACTACCTTGTTTACTTTCAGTGCTGTACTTAGTCAACCCCCCATTGAACTCACGGATTGATTGAGCTCGATAGAGCGTTTGGGCGACGACTTGTTTTTGTTGTTGCCCTTTTGGTATTATGTTTATGTTCAAGTTATTTCTTTTGAGACTAGTGTTGGTACTGACTTGCTATTGTGTGCATCTTTGGGTCTGTGGGGAGGGGCGTGAGGTAACAATGCTCACTATTCGCCGCTACTGTGTGGGTGTGGGCGGGGCGGGTGGGGGTCCGGAGGGGGGGAGGTGGACACTTGGCCGCAATCAACACTGTGATGGCTACGTTTAAATTTTGTACCTGGAATGTCAGGGGCATGCACACACCCTCACGTAGATACCAGGTATATTCCTATCTTAAAAGGCATCAGATCCAGATTGCACTGCTACAGGAGACACACCTAGTTGCCACTGAGGTAGCCACGCTTCGCCGTAAATGGAGGGGACAGATATTTGCCACAACCTTCTCGGCGTTTGCGAGGGGGACCCTGATCTGGGTCCGGCCCGGGGTCCCGTTTGCGCTAACACACAGCAATATTGACACTGAGGGACGCTACGTCTTCATACAGGGCAGACTTGACGGGCAGCGGATGGTCATAGCCTCCATATACGCACCTAATGTAGAACAGGGGAAATTCTTCGCACGACTGTCGACAGCGATAGCGACATGGCCGGACGTACCCCTGATGGTGGGCGGGGATTATAACTGCGTGTTGAATGCCTCCCTTGATCGCTCGTCTCTCCCAGCGACAATCGCCCCGGTACAGGCGACCTCCAAGGCCCTCCTTGACTGGGCAACACAGTGGAACTTACAGGATGCCTGGCGCGTCAGAAACCCCACCGCCCGGGTGTATTCTTACTACTCGGGAGCCCACTCACTACATGTCAGGCTGGACAGATTCATGCTGTCCCGTGACCTGCTCCCCTCTGTGTCCGACACTGACTACCTGGGTCGGACCCACTCGGACCATAACCCGCACACGCTGGTATATGGATGGAAGCGTCCACACCCGCCCGTACCAACGTGGCGCCTGCAACCGGACCTCCTGCTCGACACCCCATTCCGAGAGGAAATCTCCGGGAAGATCCTGCAGTACTTCGAGGACAATGTAGACTCGACCTCCTCCCGAGAATCGAGTGGGACGCCTTTAAGACGGTGACCCGGGGAAGTTGCCTCAGTGTACAAGCGGGCCTGCGTAGGCAAGTAGAGCGAGACCTGGTACAGGCGGAAAGGGCACTGCTGGGTGAAGAGCAGGGGGCAATGGGGGGCGATGACTCCCAACTCGTCTCGGCCAGAGCGGACCACGCTGCTTTGATGGAACGCCTCAAGAATATCAACTTCGCTGCGCACTCCGCGCGCACCCACAGCACGGGAGATAAGCCTGGCAGGCTCCTGTCGTGGTTGGTGCGACAAGACACGCAATCCGCATCGGTCCTATCTATCCGCACAGCCCAGGGCGTTGAGGTCTATACCCAGCAACAAATCCATGATGCGTTCACATCGCATTACAAATCCCTGTACAGCTCACGACTACGAGCCACGGTAGCGGAGATCACGGACTACCTGGCGGCACTGCAGCTCCCGACCACTACTGCTGCCCAACAAGCAGAGCTGGGAGCCACGCTCACTGGTGAGGAACTGCGAGAGGTGATTTTCTCCCTCTCCAATTGCAAGGCGCCGGGCCCCGACGGGCTCCCGGCGGAGTTCTACAAAGCCTACTCTCTGGTGTTAATACCGGAACTGCTGGAAATGTACAAGGCGGCGCTGGAAGACGCTGAACTCCCGGCGTCCCTGAACGAAGCAAACGTGGTCTCCCTGCTGAAACCAGGTAAAGAAGCGAACGAACTCGGCTCGTACCGGCCGTTAGCGCTCCTCAATACCGATTACAAGATACTTGCAGCAGCCCTGGCCCGGAGGCTTGCACCACTGGTCCCCACTCTGGTACACACTGATCAGAATGGCTTCGTACCCACACGGAGCACGTCCCACAACCTACGCCGGTTTTTCAGGGTCCAACGTTACGCGACCCCGACCTGGCCACGCTCGGGATGCATCGTGCTTGACTTGGAAAAGGCATTCGACTCAGTGGAGTGGCCGTATCTCCTCCGAGTCCTTGAGAAGTACGAGCTGGGGGATACCTACGTCCAGATGGTGGGGCTCCTCTATCAAGCACCCGAGGTCCGGGTCCGGACCGGACGGTTGTTCTCGGACAGGATCCGCATTGGGAGAGGCACCAGACAGGGCTGCCCCCTCTCCCCCATCTTATTCGCCTTGGCGATGGAGCCGCTGGCGGAGATGCTCCGCACTTCCGGAGACGCCTGGGGCATTCCGCTGGCGGACGGCATTCACTCGGTGTCTCTGTACGCCGACGACTTGTTATTATTTGTCAGAGACCTCACGCGCATACCAGTGGCGCTCTCGGACACCTTTCGGACGTTTGGAGACATGTCGGGGCTCCATGTCAACTGGGCCAAATCAGGGACCTACGCATTCGATGGCGAGATGCCACAGTGCGATGTGCGTATGATGGGGGAGACACTCCGATGGCACCCGACGGTATTTAGGTACCTAGGGATCTTAATATACCGGGACCCTATGGATCTCCTGGAGGGGAACCTACTGAGGGCCATCTCCTCGCTCACAGCCCAGGTCACATTCTGGAACTCCCTCCCTTTAAATGTGCCAGCCAGAGTGGCCCTGACCAAGATGATAATGCTACCCCGGCTTCTCTATTATTATACTAATTTGCCAGTGTATGTACCGGTGCGCATATTTAAGGAGCTGGACACCCTCACCAGACGCCTCATCTGGAATAAGGGGAGACCCCGGGTTGCGCTAAAGACCCTGTATGCACCCACAGACGCTGGAGGCCTAGCGGTTCCCAATCAGGAGCTTTATTACTTAGCAGCACAGCTGCAGTGAGTTGCCTATTGGTTGAGCGGTAAGAACCTGGCGGACACGGCCACGGCCGATACTATCCTATCCCCCGTACAGGCGCTCACACCCTTCCACCCACTGACACTGGGCCGGTCCCCCACGCAGGTCCATGTAGCAGTGGCAAAGCGGTGCTTCGCACGGAGCCTCCGGCTCACCAGGCATACGGTGCCCTATGCTCCGAACCTACCCTTGCTGGGGACACCTCTGGGCGCGGGCACACTGTCCACGGCCGAGCTGCGCAGCTGGACTGCAGCAGACCTGGATGACCTGGGCGGCCTGTACAGCGACGGAGAGCTGCTGCCCTTCGAGACCTTGGCCGCGGACACAGAGCTACCGGTGGGTCAATTCCTGACACACGCCAGACTCCTTCATGAGCTGGCAAGGGCGTGGGGTGGCCTTAGCCACGAGCCGTCCACTCACCTACTCATCCAATACCTGCATGTGATGGGAGACGGGTCCCACATTGTGCACTGGCTCGCACAAGCCTTACACAGCCATACGCAATTTTCTTCCCAGAAATTGAGGGAAAAATGGGCGACCGACCATGGCTCAGACTGGACGGACAAACAATGGAATGCTATCTTAGCAGGCGCAAGGGTCATTCCCCGTAACGCACATTTCAAGATTATCCAATACTACATCATCCACCGTGCATATCTGTCTCCGGACAAGCTGAACCGCTACTTCGGGCTCACTTCATCGGCATGTCCCAGATGCGGCCTCCTGGACTCAGACTTCCTGCACGCACTCTGGAGCTGCGCCCATCTTACCTCGTACTGGTCTGCGATCGCGGGTATGCTAACAGCGGCCACGGGCGAAATCCTCCCCACAATGCGGGAAGTATGCCTATTGGGACTCTACAAGAGAACCAAGCAGACCAAGCTACGGGCACGCTTCTGGGACTTGGGCCTTATTACGGCCAAGCGTTTCATTACACGACGATGGAAGAGTCCCACCCCGCCGCGCCCTGCAGATTGGCGCCGCTCTTTTGCCAACTGGGCCTGTGCGGAGAGTGTGTCGCTCCATAGAGAGGAAACCGCGGGCCTACGGAAATACCCGATCGCCCAAGACTGGGACGCTGCCCTGATTACATATCACCGCGCGTGCACCCAAGCCGGCATAGAGTACCGACTCGACACAGAACAGGGAAGGCCCGCCTGATTGCTGTCCGCACCTGGCACAGACTCCACCACCCCTCTCCCCCCCACCCCTGTCCTCCCTCCCCCGTCCCGCGTGCTTCCCTACCTCCCCAACCCCCCCCCCGGTAACTGGGGTCCTGCGCGATGGAGATGTCCCCTGCGGCTATCGCCCCCCCGCCGCTCAGCCCCCCCCCTATTGCCCTACAGCCGCGGCGACGCCGCCTCATCCATTGTCTCTGCCCCTACACGGCCCACACAGGATGCACCACACACAGCTAGAATCCTAGATGCACTACCACACACACGAATACTAGTCTAACAGTTATTGAAATGTTCCTCCCCCCCCCCCCCTGTTTTCGGCTACCCAGTTAATTCTTTTGGTTGACACAGAGGCCGTTCATACTATGCTATTGATAACGCCCGAGTACCCTTCCTTGTCTGTATCTTATGTAAAGCTGCTTAGATGTGCCCAGGACTAGGAAGCGGGCACCCAGCGACCCACTAGACACCGGAGGGTATGATGCTGCCTCTATCCCCTGCTACAATGACCAGGGAACTCCATTTCAAACAATGACTGTTGGCTTTTCGTTTTGAACACGCTGGTTCCTTGTTGCAGTGCTATGAACCGTAGGCACTGCACCATGTGACATTTCCTGACACCGTCATTTATGAACTGATGCACTTCCACCAGCAACTGTTTGTTTTCACTCATGTGTACCTGATATGTCGACATGTACTATCTGCTGGGTTAATGTTTGTAGCAATAATCCGTGGTTCTGACACTGTATGAATAACTACTGGCTTATTTGTGAAACTGAATAAAGTTTGGGACCGTTGGTCTTAAAAAAAAAAAAAAATAGAGAGGGTGGTGGTGGTGGGTGGGGTGTGTGAGGGGTCGGAACAACAACTTCCAACAGGCCCCCATGTCCATAGAGAGGGTGGTGGTGGTGGGTGGGGTGTGTGAGGGGTCGGAACTACAACTCCCAACAGGCCCCCATGTCCATAGAGAGGGTGGTGGTGGTGGGTGGGGTGTGTGAGGGGTCACCAGTCCGACTTCCAACAGGACCCCCATGTCCATAGAGAGGGTGGTGGTGGTGGGTGGGGTGTGTGAGGGGTCAGAACTACAACTCCCAACAGGCCCCCATGTCCATAGAGAGGGTGGTGGAGGTGGGTGGGGTGTGTGAGGGGTCGGAACTACAACTCCCAACAGGCCCCCATGTCCATAGAGAGGGTGGTGGTGGTGGGTGGGGTGTGTGAGGGGTCGGAACTACAACTCCCAACAGGCCCCCATGTCCATAGAGAGGGTGGTGGTGGTGGGTGGGGTGTGTGAGGGGTCGGAACTACAACTTCCAACAGGCCCCCATGTCCATAGAGAGGGTGGTGGTGGTGGGTGGGGTGTGTGAGGGGTCAGAACTACAACTTCCAACAGGCCCCCATGTCCATAGAGAGGGTGGTGGTGGTGGGTGGGGTGTGTGAGGGGTCGGAACTACAACTCCCAACAGGCCCCCATGTCCATAGAGAGGGTGGTGGTGGTGGGTGGGGTGTGTGAGGGGTCACTAGTCCGACTTCCAACAGGCCCCCCATGTCCATAGAGAGGGTGGTGGTGGTGGGTGGGGTGTGTGAGGGGTCGGAACTACAACTCCCAACAGGCCCCCATGTCCATAGAGAGGGTGGTGGTGGTGGGTGGGGTGTGTGAGGGGTCGGAACAACAACTTCCAACAGGCCCCCATGTCCATAGAGAGGGTGGTGGTGGTGGGTGGGGTGTGTGAGGGGTCGGAACTACAACTCCCAACAGGCCCCCATGTCCATAGAGAGGGTGGTGGTGGTGGGTGGGGTGTGTGAGGGGTCACTAGTCCGACTTCCAACAGGCCCCCCATGTCCATAGAGAGGGTGGTGGTGGTGGGTGGGGTGTGTGAGGGGTCGGAACTACAACTCCCAACAGGCCCCCATGTCCATAGAGAGGGTGGTGGTGGTGGGTGGGGTGTGTGAGGGGTTGGAACTACAACTTCCAACAGGCCCCCATGTCCATAGAGAGGGTGGTGGTGGTGGGTGGGGTGTGTGAGGGGTCAGAACTACAACTCCCAACAGGCCCCCATGTCCATAGAGAGGGTGGTGGTGGTGGGTGGGGTGTGTGAGGGGTCAGAACAACAACTTCCAACAGGCCCCCATGTCCATAGAGAGGGTGGTGGTGGTGGGTGGGGTGTGTGAGGGGTCGGAACAACAACTTTCAACAGGCCCCCATGTCCATAGAGAGGGTGGTGGTGGTGGGTGGGGTGTGTGAGGGGTCGGAACTACAACTCCCAACAGGCCCCCATGTCCATAGAGAGGGTGGTGGTGGTGGGTGGGGTGTGTGAGGGGTCGGAACTACAACTCCCAACAGGCCCCCATGTCCATAGAGAGGGTGGTGGTGGTGGGTGGGGTGTGTGAGGGGTCGGAACTACAACTCCCAACAGGCCCCCATGTCCATAGAGAGGGTGGTGGTGGTGGGTGGGGTGTGTGAGGGGTCGGAACTACAACTTCCAACAGGCCCCCATGTCCATAGAGAGGGTGGTGGTGGTGGGTGGGGTGTGTGAGGGGTCGGAACTACAACTTCCAACAGGCCCCCATGTCCATAGAGAGGGTGGTGGTGGTGGGTGGGGTGTGTGAGGGGTCGGAACTACAACTCCCAACAGGCCCCCATGTCCATAGAGAGGGTGGTGGTGGTGGGTGGGGTGTGTGTGGGGTCGGAACTACAACTCCCAACAGGCCCCCATGTCCATAGAGAGGGTGGTGGTGGTGGGTGGGGTGTGTGAGAGGTCACTTGTCCGACTTCCAACAGGCCCCCCATGTCCATAGAGAGGGTGGTGGTGGTGGGTGGGGTGTGTGAGGGGTCGGAACTACAACTCCCAACAGGCCCCCATGTCCATAGAGAGGGTGGTGGTGGTGGGTGGGGTGTGTGAGGGGTTGGAACTACAACTTCCAACAGGCCCCCATGTCCATAGAGAGGGTGGTGGTGGTGGGTGGGGTGTTTGAGGGGTCGGAACTACAACTCCCAACAGGCCCCCATGTCCATAGAGAGGGTGGTGGTGGTGGGTGGGGTGTGTGAGGGGTCGGAACAACAACTTCCAACAGGCCCCCATGTCCATAGAGAGGGTGGTGGTGGTGGGTGGGGTGTGTGAGGGGTCGGAACTACAACTCCCAACAGGCCCCCATGTTCATAGAGAGGGTGGTGGTGGTGGGTGGGGTGTGTGAGGGGTCACTAGTCCGACTTCCAACAGGCCCCCTATGTCCATAGAGAGGGTGGTGGTGGTGGGTGGGGTGTGTGAGGGGTCGGAACTACAACTCCCAACAGGCCCCCATGTCCATAGAGAGGGTGGTGGTGGTGGGTGGGGTGTGTGAGGGGTCAGAACTACAACTTCCAACAGGCCCCCATGTCCATAGAGAGGGTGGTGGTGGTGGGTGGGGTGTGTGAGGGGTCGGAACTACAACTCCCAACAGGCCCCCATGTCCATAGAGAGGGTGGTGGTGGTGGGTGGGGTGTGTGCCAATGCCGACTGAATGTCAACCATAAATACATGTACACGTATAGGCAACATTACTCATCATCACATTATTCTTTTGCAGGGGATCCTAATCTGACTGCCGCTATTGACACCAGGCCTCCAGCATCCCCAAACTCCGAGCACTCATGGGACGATTGTGCAGCCACCTCCGGGGCCGCCCGGATGGTGCCGGATCAAGCAGCCAGCCAGGGACCTCTGCCACGCAGGTCACACCTGCAACTACAACGACAACGGGCACTGGCATCACAACAACACCGGCTACTCGGACCTGCACAGCTGCCTCCAGCACCACCTCCACCATCACCACTACTACCACCACTTCTGCCCCTGCCACCCTGCCCAACCCCGCCGCCAACACTGGGGCAGCGCCATCCCAGCCACGCAGGGAGACAGTGAGGCAACCCACCAATGCAAGGGCAGATCCTGCAGGAGCAGGGCGGAAAGAAGGGCTGATGACACAACACTGAATGCTGTGCAACAGTGCCATGAAGCACTAGTCCAGGTGGAGGCGGGCTATGCACGTAGCCAGGAACATGAAGACCGGGCCCACCAGGACTTTGTGGACAACACCGCCAAGTTGGGGGCCATCGAGAGGCGGCTTGGCCAACTGGTCGACATTTTCAGCGCCAGGGCATCCGCCAACACCCCCCCCCCCCCCCTCAAACAACGGCACCGGCCACAACACCGCCACCGCCGACTGCGCCCCTGGCGGCGGATGTGGTACCGGATCAGCCTGCACCTCTAGCTGACCCCGTCCCGACACAAAGACAGAGGGGCCGTCCGAGGCAGGAAGTGGGCGAGAGCAGTGTCGGAGCACATGGCACACGCTCCAAGAGGAGCCGACAGTGACTCATTGGAGTACCTGAGCCTCCGATCCATCCTGGAAAGTATCCGGTCCCACCTGCCACAGGCCTGCTGCAGTAGGCACACACCACCCTATGTGGTGTCTGCACGGCCATCTCATCTTCCATTACCTTGGACTGTCACTCCCCCACCCCTTCACTCCTTTGTAAATATGCACCTACACCTATGCACAATCTGTAAATAAATACCACTTACTCACTCAATGATGTGTTGCCTCCATGTTTATTCACATGATTGCATCAGAAATAGACGTAACCAGGTTCAGGGATCCAACAGGTACAGAATCATGCCGCAACGGAGTGACCTAGGGAAACATAGAACCCGCAAACAGACGTTAGTAAACAGCATCACACTCATCCCAACTCACTGCAGTGCAACTTACAACAAACCACACACATCACTACACGAATGGATGACACTACACACATCATGGAGAAGTGCATGTACTCATAAATGAAGACACACACACACATGCATACATCACATAACAAAACACATAGATGATCCCCAACACAATGACACTAGAGCAGCAAACCTACACAGGGCATACACAAGCAGCACAAGAGGGGCACACTCACAGTCAAGGGAAGTAGCGTTCAATGAGCTGGCGCCTCTGGTCCACACCTTCCTCCTCACCACTATCCTCATCAGTCGACATGGGTGGGTCGGGAGGGCGAGGAACTTGCTGTTCATCTGGGTCCAAGATCAGTGCTATGTTATTTCGCACAGCCAGGTTGTGGAGCATGCAGCAGGCCATCACAATCTGGCATACTTTGCCTGGTGCGTAAGGCAGGGCCCCTCCAGTCTTATCTATGCACCGAAACCTAGACTTAAGCAGGCCAAATGTTCGTTCCACCACTCGACGTGTCCTACCATGGGCATCGTTGTATCGCATTTCTCCTGCTGTGGTGGGATTGCGAATTGGACTCAGAAGCCAAGGCCTGTTTGGGTAAGCCGAGTCGCCTGTGTATGTGGGAATTAGAGAGAGAGAGAGACATCAGTACCTGAACATGTGGCCACACCAAGCCACCCAGATATCACTCCAGTCACCACAGCATACTCACCAACAAGCCAGGCTTGTGCCGGACGCAGATTTGCCATCAGTCGTGGGACTATGCTGCTCCGCATGATGTGGGCGTCATGTGCAGAGCCAGGAAATCTTGCACATACATGTGAGATAATGTTGTCGGCCTGGCACACCACCTGCACGTTAAGGGAGTGGAAGTGCTTCCGATTCCGAAACACCTGCTCACGTGCCCGTGGCGGAATGATCGCAATATGCGTGCCATCAATTGAACCCACAACGTGTGGAATGCGACCCAGTGCATAAAAGTCTGCCTTGACCGCTGCCAACTCGGCCGCCTGTGGAAAATGTATGTACTCATGCTTGTACAGCATCATGGCTGTCAGTACATCCTTGAGTACCGTGCTGAACATGGCCTGTGACATTCCCCCGGCATGTCCTATAGTGTACTGGAATGTGCCTGTTGCAAAAAAATGGAGTGCCGCCATCACCTTTTGGGTGGGTGAAATTGAGCCTGGATAAGTTCTCCGCGGCTGCAGGTGAGGAGACAACTTGTTCACAAGCTCCAGCAATCGACGTCGATCAAGCCTGAATTTCCGGATCACCTCCTCGTCCACCATGTCCTCCAGCACAGTATATGGGCGATGGACATTTTGAGCCCTCCTGTGTGGGAGTAAATGGAATGGAAGTCAATTCACATACAACGCATGTCTGTGCAACTCACTCACATGTCACCGCACTCTATCCAACATGTAATAGGCAGTGTACGATTTGCATATGTGTGACACCTCTGATTGTCACAACAACATGGATTGACGTAGCAATGTGCACCCACCAGCTACATGATGTGTTGCAACATGTCCAATGCACTCTGTTGCACCTCAACATCACTGCCAACAAGGCATGTGACATGACCCAAAAGTGACGGTCATTAGTGGCACACCGATGGGCATGGTATGGAAAACATGGGATAGAGCATGAAGTGTGGAGTCACGCAATCACGCACACAACCCTCATCATGCAGCTGCAGACAATTAAACATGGTGCATCGTCAGCTGACATGCACTCATTGACGCCGCCATGGCGGTGCACTGCTTCCGCTGTTGACGTCTGGCCATACGCAGCCCGCGTTCAACATTCCAATTGTCTGCACGTGCTAGACACCGGGACGGATGCATCATTTGCAACACAGTTGTAACAGTGGCGCCACCATGGCGGGGCACGTATTCGGCGGGGGAGGTGGAGGCCAATACAGCCATAAGCTGATGTCCATGCACATGCCAGTTCATGACCCCCTTACAGTGACATTGCATCAGCCAGCCTACACCGGCCGGCCCAGCTCTACCCACTACCGCCGTGCCAGGCCCAGCCCATGACCGCCGTTGCGGCCGTGCCAACTACCACCGCTTCAGGCCCCCTCCACTACCGCCATGCCAGACCTAGCCCATGACCGCCGTTGCGGCCGTGCCAACTACCGCCGCTTCAGGCCCCCTCCACTACCGCCGTGCCAGACCTAGCCCATGACCGCCGTTGCGGCCGTGCCAACTACCGCCGCTTCAGGCCCCCTCCACTACCGCCGTGCCCTGGCGGCCCCGTCATGGCCCGGGCCTGGCACGGCGGTAGTGGAGGGGGCCTGAAGCGGCGGTAGTTGGCACGGCCGCAACGGCGGTCATGGGCTAGGTCTGGCACGGCGGTAGTGGAGGGGGCCTGAAGCGGCGGTAGTTGGCACGGCCGCAACGGCGGTCATGGGCTAGGTCTGGCACGGCGGTAGTGGAGGGGGCCTGAAGCGGCGGTAGTTGGCACGGCCGCAACGGCGGTCATGGGCTGGGCCTGGCACGGCGGTAGTGGGTAGAGCTGGGCCGGCCGGTGTAGGCTGGCTGATGCAATGTCACTGTAAGGGGGTCATGAACTGGCATGTGCATGGACATCAGCTTATGGCTGTTTTGGCCTCCACCTCCCCCGCCGAATACGTGCCCCGCCATGGTGGCGCCACTGTTACAACTTTGTTGCAAATGATGCATCCGTCCCGGTCTCTAGCACGTGCAGTTGCCGGTGTGTGAGCGTGACGGTCTGTGCAAGTGCAGCCAATGGGAGGTGTGGTCATGGGCCACGGTTGGCCAATTGCAAGTACCGTATGGTGTTCACCGCAACACCAGGGCCAATTATTGGCCCAATTCCAAACACGCTCTCACGGCGGACCAATGGCTGGCGCCGTATGCCACTGACATGGCCACAGGGCCCTATATATGTGTGATGTGCAAAAGCAAACTTTCTACGATGACCACCGACTGCTGCCTGTGACCATCACCTCCACCTGCTGCTGCGGAGCTGACCACCGACTGCTGCCTGTGACCATCACCTCCACCTGCTGCTGCGGAGCTGACCACCGACTGCTGCCTGTGACCATCACCTCCACCTGCTGCTGCGGAGCTGACCACCGACTGCTGCCTGTGACCATCACCTCCACCTGCTGCTGCGGAGCTGACCACCGGCTGCTGCCTGTGACCATCACCTCCACCTGCTGCTGCGGAGCTGACCACCGACTGCTGCCTGTGACCATCACCTCCACCTGCTGCTGCGGAGCTGACCACCGACTGCCGCTCTAGTGCCATACTCCGTGACCTTGCCATGTCGGGAGTCAAAGAGGTCCGGTCTCGTCCCTTCACCGCCGCGGAGCTGGATGTCCTTGTGGACGCTGTGCTACGCAACTACGGACGCCTGTCCGGCGCACCCGGACAGGCGGTAAGTGTCGTGGGGGATGAGTTGTGGTGCATGAGGTGTCATATGGCACCTGGTCTCTGGGAAACTTGGCGGTGTGATGTGTGAACAACTAAAGAATCGATATGTGCATGGCTGCTGAGAGTAATGTGTTGCTCCTATCTGTGTGACTGGCCAACTGTCCCCTGACTTCCACCCTTTTGTCTCCCATCATGGTAGGTAAAGCTGCACCTTCGCAAGGACGTGTGGAGGAGCATTGCACGTGAAGTACGAGCAGCGGGGGTGTCCAATAGACGACATACACACTGCCACAAACGCTGGGACGACATTTCCAGACTGAGCAAGAATGTAGCGGAAGTGACACTAGGGCTGATTCCACGGACGGCACGTCTGGCCCGACGCTCAATGACCCCTCTCATGCACCGTATCATAGCTGTGACGCATCCTGACCTGTCCGAGCGGTTGCATGTGGATGAACAGCAACGTGGCGGTAAGCTTACTGTCAGTGTATGTTGATTGTGAGTGCAATGCATGTATGGTTGCCCACACACATTAGGGTCTTCCGTCGATCGTGAGTCTATTTCCAATGGCATGTTGGTGACATTGCCACAGTTAACTTTTCACTTGCAGATGCGGAATGTTGAGACGCCACCTGCTAAGCTGTTCAGTTGTCATGCACATGCTGTAGTGCTCCGTCACCCCTTGGCAACACTTGTGTGCTGATGTAGTTCCTCATGCCCAGTGTGCATGCTGTACATGTATTACGGCCAACGCCACAGAATTCCTGTGAGGATGACTGCTTGGGGTGGGCTGTGTGCAGGTTGGGGGATCGATGGACAGTGTCATCAGTGGCTTTAGGGATTCCGCAGCAGTACTGTACGTGTGTGTGCCCATTACTTACACCCATTTCCTGTGCTTTTCAGCTTTGGCAGAGGGCACTCAGCCACAGACGGCGGAGATTACAGAAGGCAATGCATCCGGATCAGACGTCGCGCACACGCAGACTGACACCGAAGGGGCCAGCGGCGGAGAGGGGGACAGGACCGTCCCGGAGGACTCGCATGTGGAGACAACATCGTCATCATCTTCCGACAGTGTTGGTGAGTCAGCACTGTTGTCACAGACTGGGAGTGGGCAACCAACACCTTCGGTCGGGACACAGCACACAGGGCCCACCCTGCCGGCAACTGCACCATGTACTGTTCGTGCACGCAGGAGTAGGGGGAGCAGAGTGGCGTTCGGTGTCGGCACCGCTGCCCCAGCCTCGGTGACCCAAAATTCACTTTGTGCTGAGGCTGTTGATCTGCTGCGACAGCTGTGTGTGGGCCAGACCAATATGATTAATGCATTCCAAGACCACGATAGGAAGTTGGGGCAGGTGGTGGCATTCATGGAAGGTATGCATGGTGATCTGGCTGGTGTACACAGGACACTGCAGTCATTGTCTAACAGTGTGTCGTCTGCCATTGCACAGTCGCATGGACTGGGTGGTACTTCTGTTCCACCATCTACAACTCTGGATGTGTCAGGGGGGAGTGAATTTTCTGATCTGGACTCTAATACAGGTTATTGCACTAGAAGCAGCGTCAGCCAGCACGTCAAGGCACGGAGGCCTCAGACCCCATCCCCTAGGTCAGGTAACTGTTCACAAGGACAACGTCAGATATAGTGGAGTACACACACGTGAGGCAAAAGAGGGGTTGGGTGTAATGGCTACACATGCTGCACAGCCATCCCACACACAAGGTACTACCAGGCCAAGACTCACTCCCGCTTCCATTGACACTACCCTGTACGAGGACAGTGAGAAGACAAATACATCTCTTGAGGGCTCGCATACTCCCAGTGCCAGGGACACTAGGAAGGAAGGTGCCACTCCCAAGGCCAGGGAAAGCAGGAAGGAAGTAGGCACTCCCAAGGGCAGGGAGACAAGGCAGGTAGGAGCCACTCCCAAGGGCAGGGAAAGCAGGAAGGATGTAGGCACTCCCAAGGGCAGGGACAAGAATAGTCACAAGACAAACGCACCTAAGAGGAGCACGGACAGTCCCAGGGGCAGGGACACACACGGGCAGAAGGGGTGTCCTGCTGATATGTACACCACAGACGACAAGTCTGCTGCCTGGAAGAGGGCACCATCCAGGGAACAGGGCAAGTCCGCAGACTACAGTACTCCTACGGAAATGGAACATCCAAGGCCCAAGGACTCGCCCATGAACAGTGGCGCTGTCAGGGACAGGCATACATCACCCATAGTTGCTCTGAGACAGCTGTTTTCTGGCAAACGGAATACAGAAGACTCAGCAGTGGAGTGACCCCTTACCTCCACTCCCATCATGGCCCGTCAGGGACGGATGCAGGTGGACCCTGTCGTGGCATCCCCCATGACACATGTTGCAGAGACCACAAGGCAGCCACACAGCAAATGACAAGCAGGCTCCAGCACGTCCCCAGAGACCATTCCCCCCCCAGCACATGCACCTCCCATGGTGGGTGAAATTGCTTCTCAGTCCGGTTGACTTGTGAGTCCTGTCCTGTCCAGGGTGCAGGCACATGTCCAAAAGAAGTGTAGACACACAGCATTGACACAAGCCCAATCCGATGTCGGCCAATTGCAACTATCCCCCGCTCCCAGAGCCACCCTGCCTCCTGGACCATACAGCCCTGTGGCTCATCATTTCAGTGGTCACAGTGGCGCTGGTGCAGTTGACTCGCATGTGTCTGTTAGTGGCAGGGTATCAGTCGAGACATATCCTGTATCAGGTGCTGGCAGTGTATCTGGGTCTATGGGCCATGTGTCAGTCACTCGGGCTGTGTCTGTGTGTCACACTCCTGTATCAGGTGCTGGCAGTGTATCTGGGTCTGTGGCTCACGTGTCAGTCACTCGGGCTGTGTCGGTGTGTCACACTCCTGTATCAGGTGCTGGCAGTGTATCTGGGTCTATGGGCCATGTGTCAGTCACTCGGGCTGTGTCTGTGTGTCACACTCCTGTATCAGGTGCTGGCAGTGTATCTGGGTCTATGGGCCATGTGTCAGTCACTCGGGCTGTGTCGGTGTGTCACACTCCTGTGTCAGGTGCTGGCAGTGTATCTGGGTCTGTGGCTCATGTGTCAGTCACTACATCTGTGGCTGTGTGTCACACTCCGGTTTCTGGTGCTGCCAGTGTGTCCGATGCGGGTACTTCACGCAATCCACCTGATAGTGTGCTGTAAGTTGCTGTACTGTGCCCTCTGATGTTCCTGCTCTGGTGTCCACACTGCCCTGTTGCTGTTCTGATACTGATGTACTGCATCTGATGTACCTGCTCTGGTGCCCACACTGCCCTGTTGCTGCCCTGTTGCTGTTCTGATACTGTTGTACTGCATCTGATGTACCTGCTCTGGTGTCCACACTGCCCTGTTGCTATCCTCATACTGATGTACTGCATCTGATGTACCTGCTCTGGTGTCCACACTGCCCTGTTGCTGTTCTGATACTGATGTACTGCCTCTGATGTACCTGCTCTGGTGTCCACACTGCCCTGTTGCTATCCTCATACTGATGTACTGCATCTGATGTACCTGCTCTGGTGCCCACACTGCCCTGTTGCTATCCTCATACTGATGTACTGCATCTGATGTACCTGCTCTGGTGCCCACACTGCCCTGTTGCTGCCCTGTTGCTGTTCTGATACTGATGTACTGCATCTGATGTACCTGCTCTGGTGCCCACACTGCCCTGTTGCTGCCCTGTTGCTGTTCTGATACTGATGTACTGCATCTGATGTACCTGCTCTGGTGTCCACCCTGCCCTGTTGCTATCCTCATACTGATGTACTGCATCTGATGTACCTGCTCTGGTGTCCACACTGCCCTGTTGCTGTTCTGATACTGATGTACTGCCTCTGATGTACCTGCTCTGGTGTCCACACTGCCCTGTTGCTGTTCTGATACTGATGTACTGCCTCTGATGTACCTGCTCTGGTGTCCACACTGCCCTGTTGCTATCCTCATACTGATGTACTGCATCTGATGTACCTGCTCTGGTGTCCACACTGCCCTGTTGCTGTTCTGATACTGATGTACTGCCTCTGATGTACCTGCTCTGGTGTCCACATTGCCCTGTTGCTGTTCTGATACTGATGTACTGCCTCTGATGTACCTGCTCTGGTGTCCACACTGCCCTGTTGCTATCCTCATACTGATGTACTGCATCTGATGTACCTGCTCTGGTGCCCACACTGCCCTGTTGCTGCCCTGTTGCTGTTCTGATACTGATGTACTGCATCTGATGTACCTGCTCTGGTGTCCACACTGCCCTGTTGCTATCCTCATACTGATATACTGCATCTGATGTACCTGCTCTGGTGCCCACACTGCCCTGTTGCTGCCCTGTTGCTGTTCTGATACTGATGTACTGCATCTGATGTACCTGCTCTGGTGTCCACACTGCCCTGTTGCTATCCTCATACTGATGTACTGCATCTGATGTACCTGCTCTGGTGTCCACACTGCCCTGTTGCTGCCCTGTTGCTGTTCTGATACTGATGTACTGCATCTGATGTACCTGCTCTGGTGTCCACACTGCCCTGTTGCTATCCTCATACTGATGTACTGCATCTGATGTACCTGCTCTGGTGTCCACACTGCCCTGTTGCTATCCTCATACTGATGTACTGCATCTGATGTACCTGCTCTGGTGCCCACACTGCCCTGTTGCTATCCTCATACTGATGTACTGCATCTGATGTACCTGCTCTGGTGCCCGCACTGCCCTGTTGCTGCCCTGTTGCTGTTCTGATACTGATGTACTGCATCTGATGTACCTGCTCTGGTGCCCACACTGCCCTTTTGCTGCCCTGTTGCTGTTCTGATACTGATGTACTGCATCTGATGTACCTGCTCTGGTGTCCACACTGCCCTGTTGCTATCCTCATACTGATGTACTGCATCTGATGTACCTGCTCTGGTGTCCACACTGCCCTGTTGCTGTTCTGATACTGATGTACTGCCTCTGATGTACCTGCTCTGGTGTCCACACTGCCCTGTTGCTGTTCTGATACTGATGTACTGCCTCTGATGTACCTGCTCTGGTGTCCACACTGCCCTGTTGCTATCCTCATACTGATGTACTGCATTTGATGTACCTGCTCTGGTGCCCACACTGCCCTGTTGCTGCCCTGTTGCTGTTCTGATACTGATGTACTGCATCTGATGTACCTGCTCTGGTGTCCACACTGCCCTGTTGCTATCCTCATACTGATGTACTGCATCTGATGTACCTACTCTGGTGCCCACACTGCCCTGTTGCTGCCCTGTTGCTGTTCTGATACTGATGTACTGCATCTGATGTACCTGCTCTGGTGTCCACACTGCCCTGTTGCTATCCTCATACTGATGTACTGCATCTGATGTACCTGCTCTGGTGTCCACACTGCCCTGTTGCTGTTCTGATACTGATGTACTGCCTCTGATGTACCTGCTCTGGTGTCCACACTGCCCTGTTGCTATCCTCATACTGATGTACTGCATCTGATGTACCTGCTCTGGTGCCCACACTGCCCTGTTGCTATCCTCATACTGATGTACTGCATCTGATGTACCTGCTCTGGTGCCCACACTGCCCTGTTGCTGCCCTGTTGCTGTTCTGATACTGATGTACTGCATCTGATGTACCTGCTCCGGTGCCCACACTGCCCTGTTGCTGCCCTGTTGCTGTTCTGATACTGATGTACTGCATCTGATGTACCTGCTCTGGTGTCCACACTGCCCTGTTGCTATCCTCATACTGATGTACTGCATCTGATGTACCTGCTCTGGTGTCCACACTGCCCTGTTGCTGTTCTGATACTGATGTACTGCCTCTGATGTACCTGCTCGGGTGTCCACACTGCCCTGTTGCTATCCTCATACTGATGTACTGCATCTGATGTACCTGCTCTGGTGCCCACACTGCCCTGTTGCTGCCCTGTTGCTGTTCTGATACTGATGTACTGCATCTGATGTACCTGCTCTGGTGTCCACACTGCCCTGTTGCTATCCTCATACTGATGTACTGCATCTGATGTACCTGCTCTGGGTTCCACACTGCCCTGTTGCTGTTCTGATACTGATGTACTGCCTCTGATGTACCTGCTCTGGTGTCCACACTGCCCTGTTGCTATCCTCATACTGATGTACTGCATCAGATGTACCTGCTCTGGTGCCCACGCTGCCCTGTTGCTATCCTCATACTGATGTACTGCATCTGATGTACCTGCTCTGGTGTCCACACTGCCCTGTTGCTGTTCTGATACTGATGTACTGCCTCTGATGTACCTGCTCTGGTGTCCGCACTGCCCTGTTGCTATCCTCATACTGATGTACTGCATCTGATGTACCTGCTCTGGTGCCCACACTGCCCTGTTGCTATCCTCATACTGATGTACTGCATCTGATGTACCTGCTCTGGTGTCCACACTGCCCTGTTGCTGTTCTGAAACTGCATTGTGCCCTCTCATGTGCTGCCTCTGATGGACGTTTTCAGTGCAATGGACTGGTGGTGCCCTTAGCCCCTCTCTTGTGCTGCCTGTGATGGACGTTTTCAGTGCAATGGACTGTTGGTGCCCTTGGCCCCTCTCATGTGCTGCCTCTGATGGACGTTTTCAGTGCAATGGATTGTTGGTGCCCTTAGCCCCTCTCATGTGCTGCCTGTGATGGACGTTTTCGGTGCAATGGACTGTTGGAGCACTTGGCCCCTCTCATGTACTGGCTCTGATGTACCTGCTCTGGTGTCCACACTGCCCTGTTGCTGTTCTGAAACTGCATTGTGCCCTCTCATGTGCTGCCTCTGATGGACGTTTTCAGTACAATGGACCGTTGGTGCCCTTAGCCCCTCTCTTGTGCTGCCTGTGATGGACGTTTTCAGTGCAATGGACTGTTGGTGCCCTTGGCCCCTCTCATGTGCTGCCTCTGATGGACGTTTTCAGTGCAATGGACTGTTGGAGCACTTGGCCCCTCTCATGTACTGGCTCTGATGTACCTGCTCTGGTGTCCACACTGCCCTGTTGCTATCCTCATACTGATGTACTGCATCTGATGTACCTGCTCTGGTGTCCACACTGCCCTGTTGCTGCCCTGTTGCTATCCTCATACTGATGTACTGCATCTGATGTACCTGCTCTGGTGCCCACACTGCCCTGTTGCTATCCTCATACTGATGTAATGCCTCTGATGTACCTGCTCTGGTGTCCACACTGCCCTTGTGCTGCCCCGTTGCTGTTCTGATACTGATGTACTGCCTCTGATGTACCTGCTCTGGTGTCCACACTGCCCTGTTGCTATCCTCATACTGATATACTGCATCTGATGTACCTGCTCTGGTGTCCACACTGCCCTGTTGCTATCCTCATACTGATGTACTGCATCTGATGTACCTGCTCTGGTGCCCACACTGCCCTGTTGCTGCCCTGTTGCTGTTCTGATACTGATGTACTGCATCTGATGTTCCTGCTCTGGTGTCCACTATGGCCATGCTCCATCCTAGACTGTTACTTTGCTCCGAATCTGCGTAAATAAAATTGGGATTAATGTGTCATGCTTTGTCAGAGTCATTCGTGCGTGTGTGATGCTGGTGTGGATTGGTATTTTCTTGGGGGCGGTGGGTTCTGCTCAGGACCCAAGTCCTGCAAAAAGAAGTGGGGGGACGCTGAAATCACGACAGGAAGTGACGACACAAAAGGTGGCTTCCACTCAGTTGCAGTTTATAGTTATCATGCTCCCTGTTAAATTAGTGGGGGGACGCCGTCCACCAGCGTGGTACCCCGACTTCAGCCCTGGTTCTGCTACGTGTCACTCTCCCCTACCTGGGTCACGGCCCTTGGAGGCGTTGCCGTACACAGGCATTTGTGCCTTTTGGGACATGTCACTCCCCCCTCCCTACGTCACCGCCCTTGCCGGTACTCCTCTCCAGACAGCGAATGCTTAGTTGCCTACCTGTGTCGTCGTCGATGGTGGGCCAAGACGAGGACGTACTGGATCGCGTAGAGTATCGGGTAAGCCTGTAGTGCAGGGTCCATGTCGGCGTGCGGCTCGTGGTGGGTATGGTCGCTGTGGAGCATCCGCCGTGTTCAGGCAGGTTGTTTTTCCGCCGCGCTTTTATGTGTGTTTTCCGCCATCTTGATTTGGAGGACGGTCCTAGTCGTCAGTCCGTACGGCGGAGTCTCTGGAAAGGTTACGTCCGCCGCGTAGTTGGGTGTGGTGGTGCGGCGGACCTTGTTCTACCGCCGCGGACGGATTTTGGCACGTATTTCGTATCCTGATTTGGCGGACGGAGTGTCCGCGACGGGCGCACGGAAAATAGGCCTGTTCCGCATACTCAGGGTCTGCGGAGGCACTTCCGTCCGCCATCCTAATGACCCCCATAATTTAGTCTTTATATTTTTTTAAAAGGAAAAAGAAGAATTTATTGAAAAAAATACAATGGAAATTTTTTGGGAAGAAAATGAAGTGCATTTTGAAATTATAAATGAACTGATGGAGGAAATATTAGACGCGGTTGTTGGAGAGGAAGAAGATGAAAATGACTATTTTATGGACATTTCATTAGATTCAGCATATTTAGAGCTGATAGAAGAGGAGGACGATGGACTTGAAGAAGTCCCTGATGAACTGATGTTAGAAGTTCTTTTAAATTATGATCTTTTAAATAAATAAAAAAGTGATAGCAAACCATTCGTGATGATAGTTTTCTTGATATATTCGTCGATGAAGTGCTTCATGAGAGTGATAAGATATGTTCTCATGAAGTGTAAAAGAGATTGTAGAAAAAAAGATTAAAACACTTATGATGACCGATAGTTTTTGAAAAAAGTGTACTGTTTGTATGCTTTAAAAAATTTTTTTAAAAATTGTCTATGAAGTTTAAAGAAATATACAGTGTGATAAATTTACAAGGAAAATTCACTACAGGATTTACTACTTTGTTCAGAGATTTTCTGTTATTATGTGTATTTTATTAAAAAATTAATGTGTGGTTTTAATTTGTACGGTATATGCTAGTACTGCACTATAATATTTGTTATTTTTGTGTCTTACAGGTTCACAATCTCATCAAAATTTTAAATTAAGATGCCGACCAGAATTGAAAAAAAGAAACTCTACAAACGGACGTACAGTTTAAAGAAGAAAAGTACAGAATTATTTTCAAAGACTGAGAGGACGGATACAAAGAAGATTACTCCTGGTAAGCAAACTAAAAAGTTTTTCAAAAGCATTTTGGGAAGGAAAAATGTAAATATTGAAGTTCAGAAGGAGAAAACGATTTCATCATCTAAAAGGAGATCTGGAGTAAAACAAACTACTATTACTGGAATTAGGAAAGATGAAAGTCAGTACAGTAAAACCCGGACCAATCAATTTAGCCAAATCAGGAAGCGTATGTTTTACAACAGAGTTGTTGTGAATTTATTACAAAAGGAAAAAGTTTCTAAAAAAAGATCTGTTTTTCTTTAAAAAAACTATATATAGAGCCTTTTGTTGAGCGCGCATTTGAGACAAAACGAAAGTTATTTATTTTAATACTTAATAGAATAAATATTTTAAATAAGGCGATTCGAGTTTTCAAAAGTAAAAGTAAATGGAAGAGACATATAAATAGGAGTAATTTTTGTAAAGTGTTTTCTGGGAAGTGGATGCATACTTCAACTTCTGAGCCATTTTTTAATGAAGAGAGTTACTTTCAAAGTAACGATCTGTTGCATGCAGTTGACACCACTGGTCGAGCGTATGAGGTGAAGGATGGTTGTGTTATTGAGAAAGAGAAAATTGTGGTTAGAAATGCAGAAGATGTTATGGCTAGAGAAGCTTTAGAGGGACGTCCTAATGCTCCTGTTTACAGTTGGAATTGTAGTAGTATTTGTAGTGTACGACAGGATTCAATTGATTTCTTTCGCAATTTCTTACGTAAGTACACTGAAGAAAGTCAAAAGAAAAAAATTAAAATGTTGCAAGAATTAGATGAATGCAGAGTGCGCGAGAAAATAGGTCTGCAAGGCCATTCTCTGGCTTGTCTCTCTAAAAAAATATGCCAGAGTGTGTTTCATCTCTTCCGGATGTTAGCAGTGCATCACACTAAAATGAGAAAATTAGTGAGAAAGTTGTACTATGCAAAAAGTCCAGCACTTAAACTTAAACAGTTAAATAGTGCTCTTTTGTATGGATGTGAATTAGATGTTAAGAAGATTTGTGCAGAAATTGAGGTAAGTTATTTTGGTCCCGAGGAAGATAATGCAGAAGGTGATATAATTATAGAAGGATATGTGTTAGAAAATGTTGGGAATGTAAATATTGAAAATTTTGAACAAGAAATAATAAAGTTTAAGGTAATTGCAGGTGAGAAACCAAATTTTTCTTGTGTCTGTTGCCGACGCATTCATTACAAAAGTCAAACGAGGTTAGTTGATTTGTATTTAAAAAGTGAAGATGAAAGTAATGGTCAATGGAAAGATTTTGCAACTTATTTGTTGGTGGAAAACTATTTTGATTTGGGTTTTGAGCAATGTGTTTGTAAATATTGTTATAATAAATTAGATGAAAATAAAATGCCTGCTAGAGCTGTTCACAATAATCTAGAGTTGGTAAATATTCCATCTGAATTGATGAATGTAAATACTTATGAGACGATTCTGATTCAATGTGTACATCCTTTTCAGGCTATTGTTCGAATGGAGCCTAAGACTGGTAAATTAAATCCTTCAGACTTACTAAGAGGATTAAAGGGTAGAGTTGTGTATTTGCCTCTTGATCTTAAAAAAAATATGGAAACAATTGGTGTTGAAAATGTAGAAGAGGAACCTCTAGTTATTCTAGTGAATGGTGTACCTACAAAGAGTAAGAAAATCTGGCAAGATTTGGTGGATGTTAGGAAAGTGAAAAAGGCAACGTTGTATTTAGTGCAAAATAATAAGTATTACAAAGATGTATACGTAGAACAAGAAGATGTAAGTGAAGAAGAGGATAGTGATTTGTGTAGTGGACAAATTGAAAAAGTTGATGTATCTAGATCTGAAGAAATTTATGAACATTACAGTGTTCATCCACTGCATTCCAAAGAAGCAATAGGGAATGCTATTGAATTATTTCAGATGAAAAAGGCGAAAGGAAATCCTATTAGTGTCTGGGAAGAAAGTTTGGAAGGTCGTTGTTTTCCACAGTTATTTCCTACAGGTGAAGGTACACGATATGATGATCGACCTATGCAGATTCCTGCACCTGAGTACCGGACAACAAGATTATATGCAGAAGATCCAAGGTTTCGCCAATGCATTCCATATCTGTTTCATCTTCTGTTTGAGAGTGACTTATCTGGTCTGTCTTATGCAGTAAATCATATGTTAAAAAGTGGTGTACATCTGCAAAATATTTCAGCAAAGGAATTTATGAATAGAGTGCATCAGAAAGATAGTGTTTTGGATTCCTATTTAATTAATTTAATGGCTTGTCAGCGGGGTACTAATGAGTATTGGTACCGTCGTCATGGAGATTTGAAGTGCATGCTTAGAAACTTAGGAGCACCAACATGATTTTTAACTCTAAGCTGTGCAGAGTATGCTTGGGAAGATTTAATTGAATTTCTTCGGGAGGCGAATGCAAGCATAGAAAATATAAACTACAAGACACCTGGAGAACTGTGTTCATTAGATCCAGTTAATGTTTGCAGGTATTTTAATCATAGATTTGAAGCTATGATGTCTTTCATTACTAACAAGAAAAATCTGCCTCTTAGTGAAGTACTGGATTTCTTTTGGAGAAAAGAATATCAAGCAAGAGGTGCTCCTCATATTCATATGCTGCTATGGATCAAGGATGCTCCTAAATTTGGAATAGACTCGGATGAGACTGTACTGTCTTTTATTGAACAGTATGCCACTTGTGACATACCTAATAGTACCACTGATAAGGACTTAAGAGGAAAAGTGTTACGTTTTCAAAGTCATCGCTGTGGAAAATATTGTCGGCGAAAATTCAAATCAAAGAGCAAATTTTACACCAAACGTCGCTTTGGATTTGCACGACCGGTACTTTCAAAAGGAAGAGTCAACAATTTGATGTCATGTTTGCGACATAATATCAGAAGGAGGTCACCTAAAAATACGTACAATTTAAGAAGAGGTGAAGAATCGAAATATATTAATGACTATAACCCAGTCATTTTGTCCATATGGAATGCTAACATGGACATACAATATGTTGCAGACAACTCTATTGCTGTGGCTCGATATGTAACGTCTTACATCACGAAATCTGAAAAGACGGAACTGAAGGAGATGTGGGAAGACATTTCTCATGAAAAGAGCCTGAGCAAGAAATTATATACGTACAGTTTGAAGATGCTGTCTCATCGAGAAATTGGAGCATATGAATGTTGTGACAGAGGTACACAGTCAAAATATCGAGTTGTAAATATCGACCTACCATAATATCGAGTCCGAAATATCGAAGGTGCATAATATCGAAGGCAAGAATATCGTAGGACAGAATATCGACCCAAGGTAAGTAATATCGAAATACTTAATATCGATGTAAGTAATATCGAAGTAAGTAATATCGATAGCATATATATCGATGTTACTAATTTCGATGACACTAATATCGATATTTGTATTATTGTATAGTTTTTTATTATGTATGTGTTCTATGTTTAATTTAACTATTTAAAATAATTACTATTATATGTGTATAAATTTTATTTAATAATAAATAATTTTATAAGTAACTTTTATGTTTTTGTACTGGAGCGGGTTGTGGGTTTATAGGGGAATAGGGTGGGAAGTAATTTAATTATGGTAAATTGTTTAGTAATTAGTAGGATTTATTAATAAATTATAATTAATTGGTAATTATGTGAAAATAATAGGAAAATAATTTTAATTAATTTATTAATTGATATATATATATGTTCTGTAGCGGGTTGTGGGTTTATAGGGGAATAGGGTGGAAAGTAATTTAATTATGGTAAGTTGATTAATAATTAGTAGGATTAATTAATTAATTATAATTAATTGCTAATTAATATTGATTAATTGGGAAAAAATTAATTGATTAATTGATATATATTTTCTGTAGCGGGATGTGGGTTTATAGGGGAATGGGGTGGGGACAGCGACGGCTCGTGGAGGGAGTTACGGTGGGGCAGGAGGGCGGGGAGGGGGAGGGGCAGGGCGGAGGTTGCTAAAAACCGGCATATGGATAATTGCAGGTAAGTAAACAATTTAATTAATAAAACGAATTTCGTAGCTCGCACTGCATTGCATTTTGCGATGCAAGGCGCACTACGAAATTCGTTTTATTAATTAAATTGTTTACTTACCTGCAATTATCCATATGCTGGTTTTTAGCAACCTCCGCCATGCCCCTCCCCCTCCCCGCCCTCCTGCCCCACCGTAACTCCCTCCACGAGCCGTCGCTGGGTGGGGAGTATATTAATAATAATTAATTAATTAATATATGTTTTTATAAATTTATATTTAATTTATTGGAAAATAATTAATATTAATTAGTTAATTAATTATTATTATTTTGTACATATTTAACATTATTAATTAATTGGTAATTAAATAATATTAATAAGTTACATTAATTAGAGTAATTTATTGATACATAATTTTTTATTACTGTTAATTAATTAATTGGGAAAAAATAATATTAATTATTAAATTATAATAATTACAGCTAATGTGCTAATATATTTACTTTATTTGTTATTGTTCATTATTAATTAATTGCTAATTAAATAATAATAATTAATTTTGGGAAAAGGAGTATTTTTAGTGTTTAGGGTCAGTTTTGAGTTTTTGGGTAAAGGGTTTTTTTTCGGGTTTAGGGTCAGTTTTCAGTTCTTGGGTAAAGGAGTATTTTTTCGTTTCAGGGTCAGCTTTCAGTTTATGGGTAAAGGGGTATTTTTAGTGTTCAGGGTCAGTTTTCAGTTTTTGGGTAAGGGGGTATTTTTTGGTTCAGGGTCAGTTTTCAGTTCTTGGGTAAAGGGGTATTTTTTGGTTTCAGGGTCAGTTTTCAGTTTATGGGTAAAGGGGTATTTTTAGGGTTCAGGGTCAGTTTTCAGTTTATGGGTAAGGGGGTATTTTTTGGTTCAGGGTCAGTTTTCAGTTCTTAGGTAAAGGGGTATTTTTTGGGTTCAGGGTCAGTTTTCAGTTCTTGGGTAAAGGGGTCTTTTTAGGGTTCAGGGTCAGTTTTCAGTTTTTGGGTAAGGGTTTTTTTTTTGGGTTCAGGGTCAGTTTTCAGTTTTTGGGTAAAGGGGTATTTTTTGGGTTCAGGGTCAGTTTTCAGTTCTTGGGTAAGGGGGTATTTTTTGGGTTCAGGGTCAGTTTTCAGTTCTTGGGTAAAGGGGTATTTTTTGGGTTCAGGGTCAGTTTTCAGTTCTTGGGTAAAGGGGTATTTTTTGGGTTCAGGGTCAGTTTTCAGTTTTTGGGTAAGGGGGTATTTTTTGGGTTCAGGGTCAGTTTTCAGTTCTTGGGTAAAGGGGTATTTTTTGGGTTCAGGGTCAGTTTTCAGTTTTTGGGTAAAGGGGTATTTTTAGGGTTCAGGGTCAGTTTCAGTTCTTGGGTAAAGGGGTGTTTTTTGAGTTCAGGGTCAGTTTTCCCTACTGTTGTACTCTCTGGAGTAGGAATAGAAATTTTTACCCTTACGCCATGCAACGTTTTATTTAATTAATTGTTAGTATATCAAATATTTATTTTATTTTTTATATTACTTACATTTTATTTATGTTACTCTTTTATGTTTGTAAATGTGTTAGTAAATTAGAATATATTTCATTAATTTATAAATTCGTAAAATAATTATTAATACTTATTGTTCAGTGTATATATATTACATATTTACTGTATATATTTAATTATTGTATTCTTAATATATGTATTATTTATTACTTTTAAATATTATTAGATACTTTTAAATATGTTTCTTTTATTTATTAGTCTTATAGACTTAATTTGACATTTATATATTAAAAAAAAAACGATATATTTAACATCGATATTTTTAACATCGATATTTTTTTTTCGATATTTTTGTACTTACCATGTTGTAGATAGGATGTCGATATTTTTGCCCTCGATATTGTTGACTCGATATTCTTGTAGGTCGATATTTTTTAAGTCGAAATTCTGTCAGTGATTCTGTGACAGATTATCATCAGCAAGTCTTTATGCGAAATCAAGGACTATTCTCTGGGTGAGTTTGGGCCTAGCAGAAACACGAAACCGTGTTCTGAAACCTGTGCAAGAAATTGAGTACTTAGCCCAGAAAGAACCAAACAGTACAGATATTTTGAAAACAAATATGTTGGATACATACTATCCAAATAGAAGTACTGTGCTTGAAAACATTTGTCTGTATGAAATACTTTAAAATTATACTTTTAAGAGAAATGTTACAGAGAATATTGATAAAGGTGTACATGCTGTAATTGGACATGAAGGATGTCTGGTAAAACAAAGAAAAGGACACTTGATAAATCATCGGAAACTGAGTTGCGAAACACCTGATAAAAGAGAATTTTACTATTTTGCTCTTTTGCAAGTCTTTAAACCATGGCGTAGAGAAGAGGAACTACTTGGAGACTTTGATAGTTATGAAGATTCATTCAACGCATCTAAAAGTAGTATTGAATGTCCTGTTTTCAGCAATTATCTCCAAATGTTGAATGACGAAATAGAGCAAGAAGCGACAATTGCAGCAGAGATTGCTAGAGATAGTTCACAAAGTAGTCAAAGTTCGGCATCATTAAGTCAAGATCCACTGGGACAACGAATTATTCAAAATGAAGCAGCCACCGCCATAGATGAGGTGGAAAGCGCAATGCAGCAAGGTCAAGAGGAAGTAATCAACTTAGAAGAATTAAAGAAGCAGTTTAATGTTGAGCAAAGACAGATATATGATGAAGTGACAGAGCACATTGAGCATGGCTTTCGTCATGAGAGAAAAGATTGCTCATGTATGTCATTTGAGCCTATTCGATTATATGTAAGTGGAGAAGCTGGGACTGGTAAAAGTTTCCTAATTAAAGGAATTACTACATATTTACAGAAAATAACTCAGCCAACACTGTCGTGTGTTGTTACTGCGCCAACTGGATTGGCAGCACATAATATAAAAGGTGTTACTTTACATCGTTTGCTGATGCTGCCAGTTGAACATGAAAATAAATTACAATATCAGAAGCTATCTGGAGAAGCTTGTTTTGAAGTTTCTAGAGTCCTTAAAAAATGAAACTTCTTATTATTGATGAAGTAAGCATGGTCTCCAATTTAATGCTTGCTTTTGTGCATTTAAGAATGCAACAGACACTTAAGACAGAGTATGATGTGTTATTTGGAGGTAAACATGTCATAGTTTTTGGAGATCTACTGCAGCTGACTCCTGTGAAAGGACAACCTGTATTTGAAACTGTTACACATGAGGAGACTAGAAAGTGCCTGGGCAGTATTGGAAATGTAAATATATGGGCACATTTCAAATATACTGAACTGATTCAAAATATGCGACAGGCAAAGGATACTAAATATGGAAGTATTCTTCAAGATATTAGGATTGGAAAATTAACTGAAGATGCGAAACACACTCTATGAACCTGATTACTTTCCAAGCTGTTTCCTAATGAAGATAATGTACCTGAGAGAATATATAGTAAAGAGGTAGCAGATAAGTCAGTGATATGCTTGATGCCAACTCTGAAAGAATGTTCAGTTTTTAATGAGAAAATGTTGAATTTAGAAAATCAAGAAATTAAGAAACTGGAAGCTAAAGATAGAATAGAGCATGAAGGTAGTACTATTGTTTTGTCTGAAAAGTTGAGATTAAAATTGGATTCTCTTCAAAAACTATATCTAAAACTGCTGGTTTAGAGAAAAATCTGTATGTATGTTTTAATTGTCGGATAATTTTAAGAAGAAATTTACATGTAGAAAGAGGATTGGTAAATGGAGCAATGGGTAATGTTGTTGGTTTTGTCAATTATACCAATAGAGATGAGATTGAATTTTTGAGGATAAAATTTGATGGGATTGAGAAAGTTCAACAAATTAGTCGATGTTCAACTCGTTTTTTGCTTGTGAAAGACTTATATGTCCGTCGTAAGCAATTTCCAATTTGTTTGGCATATGCAGTGACTATACATAAATCTCAAGGTTTAAGTGTAGATTGTGCTTTGGTAAATATTGGAAGCACTGTATTCAAAGAGGGCATGGCGTATGTTGCTCTATCGCGTGTTAGAACTTTATGTGGACTTTATCTAATTGATTATGATGAGACAAAGATTAGTGCAGATTTAAATTGTGTGAAGGAGTATAATAGGTTAAGAAGAGAATATGCTCCAAGTTTACCTCAATATCCTTTAATTAAAAGGCGTATAGTTGGTCAGAAAAGGAAAAATGAGGACAAATGTGCTGAAGTAGTCCAGAAACGACGAAAAAAACATGTAGCTGTTGTTGGTAGCTCTAGCAAAACTGTTAGTATTGAAGAGATTGTTGGATTTAAGTTGGAAAATAGGTCTGGTGTCAACTGCTATGCAAATGTAGTAGTTAATGTTGTTTTCTTTCTGAAAAATGTTAAGGAACAGATTATAGAAAATCAGGAGCATACCTTTTGTCATTCTTTAAATTCTATATTTGAAACGTGTAGTAGTGGTGATAGTGAAGTAGGAAGTGTTTCGGAATTAAGGAATGTTTTAGACATATGTGCAGGAGTAAATCAGTTTTCTCAGAATATTCAGCAAGATTGTCAGGAATTTATTATGTATATGTTTACAGCTTTGGAAGATGAAGGTGTAGATATTGATAGTCTTTTTGGGCTTTCTTATAAATGGGAACATAAGTGTGATAATTGCTCATTTTTAAGTAGTACTGAGATACCCAGTGAAAGATTTTTATATTTGACATTACCAGACTGCAAAGAAGTGCCTTTTCATAAACTAGTTAAAGATGGGCATCAAAACATGGTCTGTTCTCAATGCAAGTCTGAAATGTTATCAACTTTATTTATCCATAGATACGGACAATATGTAATTTTAATGTTTCAACGATGCAGAGCTGATGGGAGTAAATTATCCACTTTAATTAAAAATTTTGTGGCTTCTCAAGTTTCTATTTCTAGAAGAACATTTGTAACTGTAGCCATTATTTATCATGAAGGACATTCTACATCATCAGGACATTATACAGCTTATTTGAAATGTGCTAGTGGCTGGACACTTTGCAATGATAGCCAATTGACTTTTAAAAAACGTTTGCCTTTTGCCTTAAGTAACTCTTATTTGTTATTTTTGGAACCCAAATTTCAGTAGAATGATTTGCTGTAGGAATATGTATACTATAAAGATCTGAAACTTACTAGTTTTTAAATATTATGTAAATGAGGGTGTACAAATCTATAAATGAAATTTGTGTTTTGCATAGTGATAACATCAGGTACAAATTTACTTAATGTTTGATGGTATAAAATATGGTACAAATGTTGATTGTGAAAGTACAGAAAACAATATATAAGACTAAGATTAAATAATTTCAGAAAAAAACTACTTAACTCATAGTATTTGGCCACGTGGAAAAATATGAGAGAAGAAAATGAGTACTTTTGAGAATTATTTAGAAACTTATATGGACGCAAGTGTTTGGGAGAGGTATTTAAAAGATAATGAGTTACCTTATACAATTTGGCCACGCGGAAAGGTATGAGAGATGAAACTGTGTCTTTCAAATATATATTTTTAAAGGAGATTGCTGCACGGGGCTTTGTTGAGATATCTTGAAAAATAAGTGGTATACTTTAATTAGGTTGTAACTGAGGAAGATGTAGTGTGCTTACTCAAGAAATTGCGAATTTGAGGAAAATATTTAAGACATGTTTTTTTCAAGTATTTATAATATGTATGCAGATTTTGTATGGGTTTTTTAAACACAATCATTTTGATTGTGGTTTTTTTTCCCCGCTGTTATATGATGATTAATATTGAAATCACTCTTGATAGTGAAAATCAATGTATTCTGTGAACAGCAAAAATAAATCATTTAATATGTTGTTTACTTATTTTGTTACATTGCATTTAGAAATATGTATTATAATAGATTTTTTTTTTACTCTCCTCCACAGATATTATATGTATAAGGTAAGTTTAATTAATAATATCTGACAGTTTTCTTTGCATCTCTCTTATTGTTTCCTATTGTTTTTTCTTTAAATAATATACTTTATAATCTTATTTTTAATTTTTTTCCACAGGTGCTACGTTTTAATAAGAATTTTTTTTCTTTCTTTTTATTAGGTAAGTATATATAATAAAGAAATTTTTACAACATTGTGTCATTAATTTCTCTATCCTTCTTAAAGCAATGTCATCTTTTATATTGAACACTTCCACATAGGATTGGATGCATTGTTAGAAGGTATGCTTTAAAAGTTATTTAATAAAATGAGCGACATTTCACTGAGTGAGTTTAGCAAAAGTGATATATGAAAACAATGGTGCATATGATATTAAATGTTACATGGTGTTCTTTGCAGGACTTTAAATCCTGTGTTGCAGTTCCAATTCTGCCTCAAGATTAGGGGGCTGGGGGGCTTAGTGGGACTTGTATGGTCATGATTGAGCTACTCCTTTTATGAGCCATGGTTCAGGTGTGTTTATGATAGAGTGGTTCCGTCATGGTTCTGCTTAGTGAATAGAATGTGTTAAGGAAGCACAATGTTAGTGTTGTGCATGCACAGCGGCAAGTTCATCACAAATGTTGTCCGTCCTGAGGACAGATGAGGCAATGCTCATGATGGAGCATCTTTGTGATGAGTATGGAAGCATTTAACAGCTGTTAAAAAAACCTGAAGGGTTTCTATAAAGACGAGATATGTGTGTCATTCTAGAGCCCTGTATCATAAAGAAGTGTTCTTCTGAAGTAATACGTATTGAAAGTGGCTGACTGTAATTTATGAGATTTTACTCAGTGACTTTCTGGGCCATGTTGTTTCAAAACTGTGCATGTGATTGCTGCGTCAAGACCTACGCCTACTTCAATTTGAATATAGAGGAATATTATGAAGGGTGTTTATCTGTGTTTTTTTTGCTTTAAACGTCAAGAAAGCAGAGATAAAATTATCTCTCTATTACCTAGCTGCTGCTAACACCAGTTAGCAACACTTAGTAGAAGATAGTGAAAATTTTGGGCCGCACTTTGCATGTCAGTTGCATTTATATCTAATGAGATGCAAAGTGGGCGTGCCAAGATGTTAGCGACTGAAAATAGTCTTTAACATCGCTATCTCTTATTACTAGCTTTTGGAGATATTTGCGCTAAGCGGGAATATTTCTAAAAGCTAACACCTGCCCTGAGCAGTTCTTAGCCATGTTATCCAATGGGAGGTGGATAACATGGCTAATAGCATTAGGTCGCTATGCATGAATAATCCTGACTTTTCTGTGATACTTATGCTTTGCAACGATTTTTACCACATTTGGTTAAACCTCATTAATACCAAGGTTTATTTGCGGAAGAAATCGCTGCAGCGCTGCGGTAAATGTTTAGTCTCTAACCAAGTAGAAGGACTGCTACATACTTGAATATTGTTTAGTGCTTATTTTCATTGAGACCGTCACTGAAGTTCAATGGATTCGAGACGCTGTTCTTGTGCATCTTGGCGACTGCCAAGCCTTTGTAGCAGTGGGAGTGAGGCCTCTCCAAGGGGCGCAGCATAGCTCCTTTTGATGTTTATAATTACAGATAGCAGGGTAGACATGTCCGCGGAATTTATGGATGCTTAATCACAGTAGAGTGTACGTGCTGCTCTTAGCACCTCATTACGACACACAGGGGAGCCACGTTGCACAGTTGGAGATCAGAGACTTAGGAAATAAAACTTTATAATAGCAAGGGCTCTAAGAAATACAAATCGCCCGTTCTCGGTGTAAAAAATATCACCGCTATTGGTGGTATTTTCTACGGTGTTAGTGCTCGAAGGAGAACAGTAACATATATGTGAAAGAACATTCTGTAACAGGCTCAGCATTTCACATTATCGCGTGAAAACAAAAGTTTTTCTCACATAGCAATAAGTCTCTTATAATTAAGGGACGGAGTATATCTAGTGCTATTTACTACACTGCTATGTGAACGATGTTGAATGTTTCATAAGGGGAGGCTTTAAAAGTTTTTCGATAAACTGGTTTTCTAGGGAAGTGGGTGGAGTGTTTCGTGTAAATTGCAGAATAGAAACTAGTAAGAACCAATTGGAAGTGTTGTTTTAAAGTCACATGACTGCATATGCGTGTCTCGCTGCTTCTACACGATAGGTGGGTGCGCGCACCCGGTCACGCACTAAAAGAAAGCGGCGAGAAAATATCAGCTAATATGCTCTTGGAGCTCGTTTTCGTACAAAGAGTTAGTTCTGAAAAGAACTTTTTTTTTTTTTTTTGGGGAAACAAATGTTATGATGCTTTTGATTTCTTAAAGTTGCTACGACATTTTTCAGTATGTCATACTATCCAAATAAGGTGAAGAAATTTAACTTTTCTTGGAGCATTTATGACTCTCAATTTTGTGTTTAATTAGAATAAAGCTTTGCTCTCCGTATACAAGAAGTTTTCCACAGTTCTTGCATTTCATGTGCACGTTCGCCAGATATGGTTTCAAGTCCATTTCAGCACTCGATGGAGATACAGGTCGTCCACCGGAAGATGTGCTGGTTACTTCTGATGGTAATAGCGCGGCCTCCGTTTTTCTTGTCAAAGGTGGTCGCACATTTCCTTCAGATTCGGAAGATTAATGCGGAACGGTAGCCATTGCAGCGAAGTCTTCGGGAAGATGTTCGACGTTGTTCTCTCTTGAGAGTAGAAAAGAAAGTGATGGAAGTGGGTGGAGTGCTGCGTGTAAATTCCAGAATAGAAACTACCAAGAACCAATTAGAAGTGTTGTTTTGAAGTCACATGACTTCACATGCAAGTCTCAGGTCCTGTACGCGATAGGTGGGTGCGCGCACCCGGTCGCGCACTAAAAGAAAGCGGCGAAAAAACATCTCATAATATGCTCTAGGAGCACGTTTTGGTAGAAAGAGTTAGTTCTGAAAAGAACTTTTTTTTTTTTTTTTTTTTTGGAAACAAGTGTTATGATGCTTTTGATTTCTTAAAGTTTCTTAAAGTTGCTACTACATTTCTCAGTATGTAATACTATGAAAATGAAGTGAAGAAATTTATCTTTTCTTGGGGCATTTGTGACTTTCAATTTTGAGTTTAATAAGAACGAGGCTCTGCTCTCCATACAAAAGAATTTCTCTACACTCGTTGCATTTCATATGCACCTTCGCAAGATATGGTCTCAAGTCCATCTCAGCACTCGATGGAGATACAGGTCGTCCACCAGAAGATGTGCTGGCCACCTCTGATGGTAATAGCATGGCCAGGGCTCTTGTCGATGCCTTTGCATAATGCTCAGGGTGCCTTTGTTTAACATGCCGCTGCATGGTATGTATAGAAAAGGAATATTTTCTATTTGGATTTCCCCTTGAGAGCTCCGAATTGCATATTGTGCAGGTTACTTTTGGCACATTCACTTTCTTTTGATCTTCAGGATAAGTGAAAAATTGCCAAATGAAAGATTCCTTTTTTCTTCTTAGCGGTGGTCGCTCCTTTCCTTCAGATTCGGAAGATGAATGCGGAAGGGCAGCCATTTCAGCAAAGTTTTCCGGAAGATGCTCTTGAGATTAGAAAAGATTGTGAGGAAAGTGGGTGGACTGCTTCGTGTAAATTCCAGAACAGAAACTACTAAGAACCAATTGGAAGTCTTGTTTTCAAGTCACATGACTTTATATGCGCTTCTCAGGACGTGTAGGCGGTGACACTATCTAGTTACGAAGGTGATTTGGAAGTAGCGATGTTCTTTACTGAAGTTTAAAAACGTGAAAAGAAGTGAATTCAAACACATACGGATTTCACATATTTTTAGAGCTCGATTTAAGTATACAATAAATAAATTATAAAACCTTTTATATTTTTTTAAAAAAATATTAAGGTGTGTACAACCAGTCACACCCGAACGATTTAAAAAAATTCGGCTCCATTTAATTGAAAGGTTTATATGACAAAAAAAAAGCATAGGTTCAGTGTCTTATCGTACTATAAGTTCTTTCATTGGTCTATGAAGAAATTTATTAGGTTTAAATTGGAAAGCTTTCATGAAATAAATAGGTGGGTGCGTGCACTTGGTTGTGCACGTAAGATTGGTATGTCGATATTTATTTCAGGTATATGTTTCATACTTAGGAACTAGCATTCAAAAAACCTATGAAATTCACTGAAAAAACCATAGGTTTTACACACGTTATAGTTAGGAAATAGCATTTGAAAAACCTATGAAATTCACTGAAAAAACCCTAGGTTTTACACACGTTATAGTTAGGAAGTAGCATTTGAAAAACCTATGAAATTCACTGAAAAAAACATAGGTTTGACACCAGTTATAGTTAGCTGGAAATTTTACTGACATAAAACCAATGAAATTCCACGTTATAGTTAGCTGGACTCACTATAACTTGCGCGTGTAATGCACTGCTGATGACATCACATATTACATCACTTATGACACCATCCAGTGAATGTGTGTCTTTCTGAAAAATAAACATGTTTTATATATGTATATGTAAAGGTCGAGTGAAAAATAAATGTTTAAATTATTGTCCTCACAACTGACTTTATCAGTAACGACATATGTTTTAATCTAGTATATGTGAGTATTGATATATATAAGTGAGTATATGTGAGAGTGACAGATTGAAAGAGTTCCTGTTTAAATAAGTATGTGTTTCTATAAGTGATTGTTAAAGAGAGTAAGTATGTGTAAGTTTCCTTAGAAGTAAGGTGGTAGTGTGTGTATATCTATATATGTAAATAAATGGATGTTTATTAGTTTATTTGCATGTGTGAGTATGTGTATGAGTAACTTTTGGATGAGTGTCAGTGTGTAACAGGATGTATAGATGTATCACTACATATGATGAGTGAGTATATGTATGAGTGACTATATAGAACTGTTGGGGAATTAGTGGATATGTATATAGATGGTGGAATTACTGAATTGGTTGTTGTAACTGGTATGGGTATATCCACTTTTTTGAAAATATTAGTTTCTATTTTTGAATATGTGTTTCAAGGGTTACTTTACAGTGAAAGGAGGTCAGTTAGTCTGTCACAAGGATGGTCTCATCAGTGATGTCATGAGTGATGTCACTGACCATGTCATGAGTGGTGTAATATGTGATGTCATCAGCAGTGCATTACACGCGCAAGTTATAGTGAGTCCAGCTAACTATAACGTGGAATTTCATTGGTTTTATGTCAGTAAAATTTCCAGCTAACTATAACTGGTGTCAAACCTATGGTTTTTTCAGTGAATTTCATAGGTTTTTCAAATGCTACTTCCTAACTATAACGTGTGTAAAACCTAGGGTTTTTTCAGTGGATATATATATATATATATATATATATTCTCTTAAAAAACCATAGGTTTCAGGCCTTACATAGTTAGGAATTAGCATTTCAAAAACCATTGAAATTGCTACTATATAGTTAGTTGTACTAACTATATTTCGCGCACCCGCAATCCACTGCTGATGATGTCAGATATTACATCATTCATGACATGGTCAGTGACATCACTGATGACATCACTGATGACATCTCAAATGACATCACTGATGACGATCCTCGATCCTGGGTATATACCTCTAGGCTGAGTCATACGGCTAGGGACTTCCACTGGGCGTACCGAACAGGAACCAAGTAGGTTTTCGGTCCGATGAGCAGAAGCCACAAGTAAGTTGCGCACCACTGTTCGCACGGGAATCGGCAACCTTAAGGGAGAAGACGCCACGTCGCCCATGTCGATGTGTACGTCGCTCATGCCGATCTGTACCCGCTTCTGTATTTCTCCCTCTAGATGAAGTGAGCTGGGCTCTTGGAACCCGGACCCCCATGTAGCGGTTTTGTACCGCTCGCAAAGTAAGCCAAATGTCTTACATAATTCGGGGCTTCATAGGGCTGCAACCTCAATATTTAACATCCTGGCTCTGGGATTCTCAAGTTGTAGCGCCCCGGAAATATGTTAGACTTATACAACCCACGAAATCTAATGTTAAATCACCCAGACTATATGCCAGATTCACTCCCGGGGCTGTCCTGGGGAACTATCCACCCATGCACAAGCCTGTAATAGATTCAACTGCACCTCCCTACAGCATCCAGGGGCACAGGTGCCATTATAGTGATTAGTATGGGTAAATATTGTAATCTGCTGCTTATATGTTAAGTGTACATCAATGTCTGTCCACTTGTGTATGTGATCCCAACCCCTATCCCCTACTTTTTCTTCACAGGTTTTTTCTTCCAGACCGGGGAGAAGACCTTTGACCTTTTTGTTAAGGTCCACAATTTTGTGGACCCGTTTCTCTTTGTGATCGAGGGCAGGCCATACCTTAGCAAGTACGTGCCACCCAGGTCTGGTCCTGACGAAAACCCATAATCATTTGATGGTTGAAACATGTACACCTATTTTCTTTTCTTCTGTAATAAATCACATAGCACACGTTTGCTATTTTTAAAACACTACACGTCTTTAGACACCAAAGTCTTCCTAAATAGGCATAGGTGTCACACTACTTTTTAATGGGGTTCAAACACTCAGGAATAAACTCTTGCAGTGAGTAGTACTTGAACCCTTTTTAAACCACTTCCCCTCTTTTAAAGTTATTACACATATAAATAAAGGGGAAAGAAACCCGCTCCACTGTAACCAGGTGTTGAAGCACACCCTGTTGGCACTCGGCCTTCGGGGTGGGACCCCAGTGATGAAGCATGTCACCAACCAGGTTGGTGAGTCAGGGGTCTGGACATGCACTGTCCTGCTAAGGTTGGGCACATTGTGCTTTGAATGAGCATTAAGCTCTAGGTACAGAGTCTCTCTGCTACCTACCCAGAGGGTACTCCTCCTTTGTTTGCGGAAAAGGTAACTTACCAGGCAGATTAGATGGGCTCTCACAGC
>NW_028247904.1:0-56808 GCF_964263255.1 Lissotriton vulgaris | reverse complement strand
AAATAAAGCCTGGTGCATGGCCCCAACCAAACAAACAACACATGTTTTTCAACTTACTTGTGAAATCTCAAATGCAAAGTCCTTAAATCCAATGGTATGTGCAGTAGAAACAAAGAGTGATTCTTCTAGCTCCAAATCCAAATGAAAAGTGACCAGGAGATGGACAAAGCACTGGAGGAGCCTGCTGGACAGGAACAGGAAACAGGAGTCTCTAGGGCACTTCATTCCAGTTGGGAAAAAAAGTAAAAATAACACCTAACTAAGGTACATTTGAGAAGGCTTTTCACTCCAAGTCGTCATTTTGGGAAGTGAAGATGTGTCTCGAGGACAGCATCTTTCCCAGTTTGCAGCTGCGGTATATCCTGAACCTTTGTCATCAAGTATGTTAGAAAATATCCACCAGAAGTTGCTGGTGCACCCAAATGACTTGTTGGTGACTGCAAAATCTAGCAGGAGTATGCAGCCGGCTAGCAAATCTCTTTGCTGGCAATTCACTCCCCTACAAATGAAAGGACATATTTTGCACATTAACAAGAAAGCTCCACTCCATTGTGGAGTGCAGAGTTTATCAGCAACTCCGTGTTGTTCGCAGGAACGCAAGTTGCTGAACTCCGCAAACTCCATGAGCAGAGCAGAGTTTTACACCGAGGTCTAGTCCAAGCAGGCATATGGGGGGAGGTTTCCAAAAGGGTTGTCAGCGGCCCAACCAGAAGACAGTGGCAGGGAAAATTAGAACAAAATAATTCCTCTTATGGTCCCAGAACAGTTCTCATAATGGTTATCATGATTCACCCTCAAAATACCTCCAGATTGCTCTATTAAATGTGCTAGGTAAAGTATTTACAAGATGTCTGCTGGCTTAGCTTAATTCCTGGGTGGATGACAAAAACATTATCCCACTAGAGCAGGCAGGCTTCACGTATGTTGGATGTTGGATAATAGAGCAGCACTACGATTAATTAATGAGAAATACATGATCTCTAGCGGCTGTCCAGATTATGCTGCGTTCACAGACTTCTCAGTGACTTTCAGTCAGGTGGATCAACCAATGCTGTAGAAGCAGTTGTTCGACCTTGGCATTCCTAGAATTGTATTGCACTAAATTATTGCCCTTCACTATGCTACATTGGGCTAGGTCCTACTAGGTGGTGATCACTGGTTTTCTAGGAAGATCCTAACAAAAAATGGCTAAAAGCAGGGGTGACTCCTTGCCTCGCTGGTCTTTTTCCAGTACATTTCGAATGTGCTTGTTTCCATGTAAGATGCACTACTTTCTAATGTAAACCAGAACTAACCTGTCATTTTCTATAAGAGTGATTGATATAATAGTGCTCCAGCTCAAAAGAAAAGAGTGATTGTATTGTTGTGGAAATCTACTTAGCCAGTTCCAAATCATTTATTTCATCCGACTTTCTCTATAACTTTGCAATCTTTATACAGGGATCTCATTAGATCTATAAGGTGTATTGCTTTTTGGGTGATGAATGGAACTTGCATAATAGGGGGCTGATCTTTTTCATGCTAGTCTGACCTGCATTTCCTGCAAAGTTGGAAATGCGCACACGCTACGATTTAACTATCCCCATGGTAACCGGTGCGATGCCTGAAGTCAGGGCAGACTCTACGCGCACGCGTAATAACTTGCTCACATTGTTATGGTTTTGCTGTATGACATCTAGGATTAGATTTCTCTGCGGGTGCGACTACCTTGTTTAATTGACTATGGTTGTCGTGTACTTTACCATGGTGTTCAATTTGCCGAGACTTAATTAGACTTCGGTATGACACACTACGGTAACAACCATTCCCTGTCTATAGTGGGGCTTGTACTCATTAAGAGGTTATATGTTGTACACAGCCTACTCGCTATGCTTTAACTCCCTTTCTCTATTATGAACCGAGCCATCACTGTCGTTTGGGACCAGTCCAAGATGGCGGTTGACGCCTACATTGATTTTTGGATAGCCCACATGGGTGTGTGTGATTTGGCCAAATTGATTGGACGTGATTCGGCGATTGAACGTGGGGCTCAGCATTTAAATCGGGCTAGGTCTGGTGGCCGGTTCTCCAGACGGGATCAACACGCCCTGACTATACGGAATACTAGATAATTCGGACAAGATGCAACATTGTAGGATAGACAATTAGCCTCTCTCTTGTGGTTAGGGCAATTTCTTATGTCTATGCTGTTTCCCCCTAACGAGCTATGGAGGATGGTTTGATTTATCTGACTTGCCATGTCAGTAAGCTGCCCATATTTATATATCTATATAACTATTCAGCTAAAACTTACAATCGGCTTCTTTGTAAAACTATGTGCAACCAGTATAGGCAGGGAACTGGGGTCTGGATAATAACAGGACCAGCAGGTTTCAAAGCGCATGGGTGTCAGTTTATGAAATTTACAGTGAGTGACATTTCAGGGGAATCCAGAGACATGTAGTTTGAAGGGGTAACTGTTACAGGACATACCACAATAGAGTTGGCAAACAGCCTGTTTGTATTGTGCTAAGTTTTAATGTTATGTTTTAGATTAATAAGAGTTACCAAGCACTGTTGGGTTTCCTTGGCACACCATGTCCCGGTGCAATAATCTGCCAAACTAATTATTTAATCGGTTATTAATCTATCCATGGCTCTCAGAAATTATGTCCTGCGCTTCACAACTTTATCGAAGGCAGGCCATTGTGGTACGGCTTTTACAGGCAGGATTAGCAGGTTTCAAACGCATAGGTGCTGGTGAATCTATTACACAGCTAATGACAGTTGAGGGTTTCCCATGACATGTAGGTTGAAGGGGAGAAGCCCAAGTGAACGCGGTTCAAGAATTACCTGCCCGTGCTGCTTTTTGTGGTTTAATACATTTTGACCAGAATTACGATTGGGGTATTTAATTTATTATTGTGCCAGATTTCGTCACAGGAATACTCTTTTTAACAGGCCCTGGATGACGGGTGACAATATGTAAGACATGCAGCTGTCCAGAACTGTAGTCTCCAGGGATAGCATCTGAATTCACCAACTAAAGATATTACATACACTTCAATGGTGGTGCTCTGGACCCAACGGATCTGATCACTGATTAGAAAACTCACTTTGTTATATTATATTAAGGGGCCATATGGATATTAATATGTATGCCCTATGGAGTGTGTTGAACATCTAAATATTAGGACTACTCTCCCTCTCTCCTTTTTAGCTACCATCTCCCGTGCACCTCAACACGACGTATACGATATCTGAAATTAAAAGTCGTCTTTTGGATTACAACGGATGTACCTGTTCTAGGTATGGAATATGTTTCATGCTGATGCATCACATAAAGGGGTTGGAATTTGTGGGTGGGACTCTCATGCTGTTATAAATAATTGATGTGATTCAAGTGTGTAGCGACACAGCTTCAGGGCTTGGGAGGAGCATCCTGCGCACGTGGTCGTTGTCAGAGGTGGATTGTCCAGTGTGCATCGCGCAATCTGCTACTCATCCAAAACCTTTATCCCCAACTCTGTTGTTATCTTAATATCCCCCTTTCTTTCTTTACAGACCCTATTGGGCACTCTTTTCAAATCGTTTTTTTATCTATGGTCAAACAGAATGGCGTTGATCCTTTCCGGTGGACATTACTAGCCTGAATCTCAGGTGGGCTGTTTGGGATCCGGACGATGCACGCTGTAGACGTCAGATCACCTTTTTTCCCTAATACATCCACTACATATAGGTTGCTACTGACAATCATTCTCCTAATATTATATATTTGTCGATTTAGAAACCTTTTTTTTTGCTTGGTTTGCAACTGGTTTAGAGCTAGGGACAGTTGACACGTCATTCTCCCGCCTATTTGCCATCTTCATGAGCTTCTGGACAGAATTGGATACTGGAGATTTCTAGGTTTGTTCTAGCTTACGCTGCCCAGATACGGATGCGTCACACAATTTTAGGTCTGCTAGATCTGTAGTTCAACCTTTCCCTATTTTTCCTTTTTCCCTTTTATCTTTAAGATCCATTAGGAGTATATGGATGACTGCAGGTCGTGTTAATATTGCTCTGTTTACTATTGAAGTAACAACATCTTCGTACTAAACAATACACTTGGGAATTGTGACTGTACCGACCGTTATTTATTTCGGTAAGCAACCACGTAAAGACGGTCACGGTTTGGGAGCTTTTCGTTTCCCACATGCAGTCCTCTCCACTGTTGGAATATTTTAACCACTCCGTTTCTTCTTCATCTGACCCTCTCCCGTCCCTTCCTTTTCCTTCCTCACATCTCTTTTGCTTCTTATCCTGCCAGTGTCTCTTTTTTCCCCTTTTAAGTCCTTGCAGGGGTTCAGAGCCATAAGAGATGTTTGTTTTATCAATAGACCAGATGACAGAGAGGGTCGACAGTATCGCTTATGTAACTAAACTGCAAGGCAATTCCAATGGCATCTCTGATGTTTTAAATGCTTTGACTGCTGTCAAAACCGGTGTGTTTTTTTGTTCCCTATAACAATTAATGTATTGCTTGGTTTCATCACTATTCGTGCAGTGTTGTGATTTTTTTATTTGTTATTTATTTTTCACCACATTTTTCTATGTTTCTGAAATGATTTTATTCTGCATTTTGTTTTGTTTTCTGTGCCATGTTTTTGTTTGTATGCATTTGTTCATGTAATGTCTGTACTTGTTATTTACATACATTTTTATGTCTCATCTTCGGTTTCAGTCCTGAGGGAGCTCCCAATGTGGGAGCGAAACGCGTTGGCTGATATCTTGATTGGAATGGTCTTAAATACAAAATAATTTTTCAATAAAGGAGTGACATTTTTTCAAATAATTTTGGCTTCCTGGACTTTGTGAGCTGTGCACCCCCAACTTTGTTTAATTATCTCTTGATCTGGAGCACAGTTGCGCCATACAACAGCAGGCCTAGAGGTTGATTGCACGGCAACTTGAACATTTTGGAACTGGTTTGAGGTGCGGCATCGAGGGCCAGCTTTTGCTTCTAGTGCTTTGGTACTCTGCTTCCCATGTAATGAAATTTTTTTCGAAAAATGCATTGTTTTGGCCTTTCTGTTGCCAAAATATTCTTTGGGGCGAGAATTCCCCAAATTTACCCTAGTGGTCGTCACTCACTGGACTTGCTCACTACACAGGGTATGGGGGCTGGTCTCACTTATACTTTGTGCTCTCTGATTCACTAAATTTGTGTCTAATTTTGCTGCTCTCTGTAAGAATGTATATGGGTACATACGACTGGGAAACCTGGTGCTCTTTAAGGTCATCATCCTCTATATACTGTGCTTTGAAAGTGAATACAATTAAATATGAAATGAAAGATGTGCTGTAAAATGCACTATTTTGGTCTGTGTTTTCCAACATTTTCATGGGGGAGAGCCCCCACCCACAACCCCCTTGAAGTGGTCGGGCCCACTCGCTCCACTCGCTCACTCCGCGGCCGACAGTGGCTGGTCTGGAAAAATTGGCCATGGCTGCTTTCAGTTCCCAGTCCGGTGAACATTATAGTACTTGATTAGCTTGAGCCATGCATTGGTGAAAGGATGCAATACGGTAAACCATGTGTAGACTTGTTGCTAAACATTTTACTGTGTGGCAAGAGGAGAGCACCCACAAACATTTTCGCAACATTTCATATTTGTGAGTTGAGAACCTGATAAAATTCAGCCAAGCTGTAGTACAACAGTAGAGCAGTTCCGCATGTAGCCTAAACACTTTTACCCTAAGGGTATGGACAAATACGAGGAGTTCCTTGAATACACATAGAATACTTCCCTTATGGCAATTCTACATATTGTGCTTTAAAAACAATCCTGTAAATTATTTGTGAACATTTTGTTACTCGGGGTGAGCTACCACTTTATATAAGCTAGTTAATCAATGGTATATTTATGCACAAATGTTGTTATGGTCTCTTCCCCCTGTCTGTACTGTGGAATAACATGCATGCTGGAAATATATAGATCAAGCCATGGTTTAATACTGTTTATAACATTTCACAAAATATTACACAAAAGCCTGCCAAAGCCCTTTTGCCTCAGTTGACATCCTACCACTTGGCAACTGAGTCTATCTGCTGCTAGGGTCACCATACCGCCGGAAGGCAGTTTAGAAATGGGAGGAGTAGAGAAAGAGGAATCTAGTTTGCTCTAAAGCACCTGTTAGTAAGTATGGGCGAAATTTACGAATTTGCGGTCCTCGAATTGGCACGAAAGCAAATTCGCGATCTGCAAAATTCGTAAATTTGGGCAAATTTGCAGATTATTTTTTTTGCGTGTTCGCAGGGTTTTTTGCGTATTTGTGGGCCGCTTGTAGCGCACCGACCCCAAAGTTACCCATGCGGTCGTACTTGGGTGCACCCATCTTGTGCGCGTTGCGTATTTCCGATACCGGGCAATATTTGCAATCTCGCATTGGGTGCAGCGCGGTATTACAAGTTTGCGTGTGTTTTTGCGTGCTCGCGGGGGAAATATCGCACAAACTTACCCATGCGGTTCTCAATGGGCACGGCCATCTTGTTTTTCATTCATTGCTATGGTTCTGGGACTAGCTTTTCTATCCTCTTATAATCTTTGCAATCCTTTGTTTCTTTGAAAATTTTTTGCTCTTTTTGCTCATTATCTATCTCTCTATTTGTCTAGATTTATATTTTGTGTTCTTTACAACTTTTTATTACTTTAATAACCACTTTTTTGTTTAGCACTCTCTTTTATTTTTCTCCCCCTATTCTTTTCTTCTTTCGCCCAGGACCATGGCAAAGGGAGCCGGGAAGAGTAAGGGGAAGGGTCCCGCACCCCGCACCCGGCTCCTATGCGGGCGTTTGAGGGGGGTGCAAGTTGTGGTCACTGAGATTTTCAACGCGATGGAGGTGGTCGTCCTTATTTTTTTTGTTCTGTGCCACCTCCCTAAGACCGTGGCAGCAGGGGGCAGGCCCGGTCATGGGTATGGCCTCCGGGAGCGCCGCCAGTGGTGGGATAAGGTGTTCCGGGCCATGCGGAGGGAGTCGGGGGTCCGGCGCACCTACGACCAAGCGACGCACCGGTGGGCCGACGTCCTCGACCGGGAGCAGGACCTGCTCCACCTGCTAGGTGTGGAGATCCATGGCCTTGGTGAGTAGCTATTTAATAACTACTTGGTTTTCTTCTGCTCTGTGTTATATTGCTAATCTATTTTTTCCGGAAGAGTACAAATGCTGCTGATTCGATTACATTGCAGGTAAATTAATGTTTAAATAGCTGCCACTAAGAAGAGATAGTGGTGGATTGATACATTGAGTATATTATTTATTTGTTAGTGGTCAGCAATCATGATGACGGACTGTGTCTGTCACGTGACGTCTCATGCTGCACAGTGATGGCAGTTGTAGTAGAACATTTTTGTTGTTGGTGTAGTTAGTGAATTACATAACTTTCCTATTAGACAGTTTTCGAATCCTGCAATACTGTACTATCCAGATCAGATATGTCAATACATGTAGTGCAATTGTTGTTAATTTGTTTCCCCGAGATAATTTTAGATTGTGTTCAAAGAAATCAAACATTTAAAAAAAACAATCATCCATGTTGTGTTTCTTTATTTCATGATTATCAGCACCTCCCAGGGGCAAGCTGACTAGCACCATTGAGACTCCGGTGGAAGAAAGTGGACAGTCACAGGATCGGTCCCTTGCAGGCTCTTCTGCTGGCCCCAGTAAGTTGTTCTATTGTTATATTAATACTTATACTTCCCTAACTTTTACAGCTCCTATTCATTACAAACTGTTTCGTAAATCTATTTTTTACAAAATAGTCTTTGATCTTCTTCTAATCTAAACTACATTCTTATCCTGCCTCTACCATCACTCTCTGTGCTACTACTATTTACGATTTTGAGTCGGTCTGTGTAGGTAGCTAAGCTTGCCCAGTCGTTGAACCCCCAATCCCCTGACCGACTATCTAGTGTGTCTGACCAATGATTTTACGACCCAGAAGAACAGAAGAAGACTACCGCCGAGTCACGGCCTATCTGAGTCATTGAAACATGACTGCCAAGTACAGTAGTTCAAACCCTTCCGCTCACTCACTCGTGAACAAAAACCACACAGTGTTTGTTAGTTTTAAAGTTTTATTTTCAATTAAGAAATGAAAAAATGATTTCTTTATTTTTAATAGCGTAGTATTCGGAGCGAGCACTGCTGATAGATGACGTTAAAGTTTAAACAACATTCCCATGAATCAAATTACTTTAATGTAATAGGTAACAGACACATGAAATTATTAGAATAACTGTGCGGAGCCCCCACCTTCTTTAAAGTACTTAAAGTACTGCTGATGAAGACTTACTAGTAGTTGGTAAATCGTCTTGTTGGCAGAAGGGCAATGTAATCTTCTTTCTGTAATTAGAAAAATGGTGCACGTTAAGCAAGCATTCATCAGTTGTACTAAGAAGTGTAGCATTTAATGGAATAAGCATATAAAAAGTTAACACCCTCCCCAAAATCGTTACTTTTTTTCAATCCCAGTAATAAAAACTGTGTTATGTAAAATTTTCTTTCATTACGAGACGAAATAGGGGGTTGTATATGGCATCTGAAAATATGACATGTTTTATCTAGACGTCCCAACATCTGATGCAGCATAGATGACCACCAGTGCTGGGGCCTGCAGTGCGGAGGGCTCCACTCTAGGGGCGGATGCGGCAGCGCCACCAGGAGGAGCTGGGGGGGAAGGCTCAGCGGCGGCGGACGGTGGTAAGTTATTATACTCCTTACTTATTTAAATTTTTGAGTAGGCTCGCAAAGGAGTGTATGATGTACTATACAGTACACAGTACACTAGTACAAGTACACTGTACTGTTAAGAACAGTTACTAATCTAGAACTACTTTTTGGCTATCACCGAGAAGACAGTCAACCTTGACTTGTAATAGCATTAGCGGCGGTACTTCTGGGGTAAGCAATGAACCCCTCTATTTGGCTTCAACTCAGCTGGCAAACTTTTATCGTGAAGCCAAGCCATATCAAATGTACTTTAGGGATGTGAAGATCGCAAAGTGAAAGAAGGGTGAAACGAAGGACGAGCGAGTCTTAACATTTATGACTGTAAAGAATGGTGTTTTTGAATGCAAGTCAAGAGAAGAAGATGTGGTTTCCAAAATATAATGAAAAGGGTGTTAGTTGGTTGTTGAGAAAAAGAAAACTTGGTACATTTGAGACATTAAGAAGAATGATAGACATACTTTGGAAGCCTGGATGTTATCTTCTTTTTCCTCATCAATAGCAGATGTGTATGATGTAGTACAGCAGACGCTGAGTGGATGAAGATTGTTACGTTGATCAGCATGTCCGTGCCAGAGTAGCAAAGCTGAGGAAATCCAAATACCAGAATTTGTGATTGTTCACAAATACTCCCTGCCTTGACTAACAGTACAGTACTTTACTTTGCAAGCACAGCATCTATTGTGTAGGGATTGTATAGTTTACAACATTATATCAAGTCAAGTCCCTTCCTCCGCCAATTATGGGTACCACACTCACTCCCTATGTTAATAATAATTTTATTTCAGCTGTGTCTTGGGTGGACTATCGCTGTAGTTTACTCAATCTATCAAAACAAAGCACCAAAAGGCATCTATCATATAACCAAAGATCATGTGATCTGCAGGATAATGATATATGATCAGAATTGAATAATCTTCATTCTTGTTTTGTTGTAGTCAAGGCCCGGGGGGGCAGTGCAAAAGATATCATTACATTGAGCAGTAGCCCTTGATGTAATTGAGTATGGCCAGTGGCAGAGCCACCCCTATAGAAAAGTATAACTAACACAAGTTCACATACCAGTAATTTCTTTTGCAAAACAAGAGAAAAAAACAGAAGACTTTTTTTAGTACTCTCTGACTATGTATGTATTAGTGAGTCCATCACTAGTCCTGCTAGTGGAATTCCTGAAACTCCCAGTAATGTCACAGGCCTACAAAGACGGCAGAAAGATACATGCCAAAATGTTATACTGTGTTTGCTACTTGCTGGTGTTACTGCGAGTCAAATTTCCGTTGAAATATTTTGACTTTATGTTAAAGACTATTGGCAACAGTATTTTTCTTTCTTTCTTCATATAGATGCTACTCCGAAAAATCTCACCCGAAAGGAGATGGCTGTCCGGGCCAGGGCGCGTAAGCTTGAGGCTATTTGTGCTGAGTATCGATGGCTGTGGGCTCGGGAGCAGGAGGAGGAGACAGCAACCACTGCATCCTCCTCCAGTGCCCCCGTGTCCACTTGCCAGAAGCCACCAGCCAAACAGAGCCGTGGCCCGACTGCCTCCCGCCGCCGCCGCACAGCAGCAACACAATCAGCTGCCCGCCCCAGAGCCTGGATGGTACGTCAGCGCCACCTCCGTAAAAAAGTGGAGTACCTGGAGCGGTTGGCCGAAAAACATCAGCGTCAGCTCCGGGACCTCCGCAGAGAGCTGAGGGACAAGCAGCAACAGCTGTCCAGTGTGTCCACACTACGCCACTGGAGGAAGTGACTGTCCCTTGCCCATTTTTTAAAGACTGTCGGGGGTGGGAATTGGGTGTTTGGGAAAGGGGACTTTTAGACTTTTCGACATTGGTTGGGGTTAGGCAGGGGGGTGAGTTGGGTTAATTTATTTTATTTTTCGACTACATGAATACATTTCTTAATAATTATTTTTCATACCAAAACATAGTATACACGTTCATATTATTTTGTGTGGGGGTGGGCGTGGTTACTGGACGTTTAGTTTCTTCCAACTTACCAGCATGTATGAAACATCTAGTCCTGAAATGTACCAAAGTGACAGTAACCGTGTTAGTGAATTCAGTAGCCCTACTAGTACTTAACTAGTAGTACTGGCAGTCTCTGCTCTCCTCCCAGTCCTAGCCCATTATTCAACCACTCCAAAATGCTTATCTTACCTGTGATTCATGTTAGAGAATAGGGGTAGCCACAGGGTTGCCTGCATGGCAAATGGTGATTAAGGTTGGTTGTTGACTTGAATCCTCGACGGATGAAATATCATTCTTGTGATGGTAGTAGTAGTAGTGGTACACACTGGCAGTAGCAGCATATGAAAAAAACGGAAATGAAACATTGAGTGGCCTGAGCGTAGCATTAGAAACAGTATGATAGATAGAACGCTACAGTACAGTGCCATAAATTGTAGCCTGAGCAGTGCTAAAGTATTCTAAATATAAGTACTAGTTTTGCGGACTATGGCTACTATAAGAAATATTATGAAGGCAAAGGATACTTAAACATAATAATTAACCATTTCATTTGTCATGTGTATGAGCATGATGTTTGATGCTCAATCCACGATGTCGCACATGAAATTCCATTTTCCAACATTTTTCTGGTGTTTAGACCTTATCCTCCCCTGCGAGTGTGTGGAATTTCTTGTTGTCATAGTCATACCTCAATGAAAAAACACACAGCCTGGGGGAAGAGGGTTAGGGTTTTTGAAGATTGGATGGGAATGGGGTTTTTGCGAAAAGTTTTGTGGAGAGAAGAAAAAAAAACACTACATGGACAAACAACAAATGAAGAGAAACACCTTTTTGGATTCAAAGATATCCATGAATCTTTTAAGGGACATAAAGGTAGTGCACTATTGCATGCATGAAGTTGTTTGCTAAACGGATGGTTAGGTTACTGAAAAGTTTGACTTACTACATCTTATTAGTGAGTATGAGGAAACAATTTGACATTGACAGTAATACAGGGCTGCATTAATTACGTAATTTCACTTGCCTTTCTGCCCACATAGAGAATAAACACTTATTATTAGTACATTAAGTTAGTTATAAAAATAGCAAAGAAACTTATGAAATAGCTGGAGAGATGACTTTGAAGCAGAGAATAAAGAAACGTACCTAGTCACATTCGTAGAAGTTCAAGTTTTTTACAAAAATAACATTTAAAAGATAAGGAGAAGGTAAGAGAGAATACTGTAACTTTATGTTGTAGTTGTCCTGTTGAATTGGTGTAGTTGCATGCATCCAGCCATTCCTCTTATTCGCGATATACTCCTCCATTCCATCTAACGCTCTGTCGATCAATATTGGTGACCAGACACACTGTCCACTGGCTGCCTGGTGATGAGTAATTGCGGATTGCGTCTGAGTTCAGCATTTGTTCCATGGCACATGGTACAAGCCGTCCTGTAATTTTTGATGGGAAAAAAACTGAAGTGAACCAGTTATTTAAGGTACGCTGTGCAGTGCAAAAATAACACTTTGAGTTTTCAGAGCTGACATTATTATTATACACAATCATCATCACTTCAAAAGTGCGTAACCTGGTTCTCTTTTACAAGGATAGTAATAGTAACTATGGTTAAATTCTGCAGATCCACCATGGATTTCCTTAAAGAAAATTGCAAACAAAATTAGACATTCCAAGGAGTGCTCCCAGACCCCTGAACCCAGTCGGAAAAATGTAGAACACCCCCAAGTAGCCCCCCAAAAACAATCAATACTGCAAAGGGGAGGAGGCCTAGTTAAAAATCAAGCAGAAAGTGCACTTTGAAATTAGGCCCAAAAGACCCCTTTTTCACCATGGGTTTTCTTCAAAACACTTGCAATGATTATTAGACATTCCCTGGAGTGCTCCCAGACCCCTAAACCCAATCGCAAAAATCTAGAACCCCACCCCCCCCCAGTAGCCCTCCGCAGAAAAGCAATTTTGTTAAAAAAACAAAGAATTTCACCTCGAATTTTCTTCAAACCACTTGCAATCACAATTACTTCCCAAGACTGCTCTCTGACCACTGAACCGAGTCGCAAAAATGTACAACACCCCCAAGTAGCCCCCAGAAAAAATGCGAAAGTGCTAACCCTAACTCCAAATCGTGCCAAAATGCACTTTGCAACTAGGCCCAAACCCCCCTTTTCCACCATGGATTTTCTTAAAAACAATTGCATTCAAAATTGAACATTACGAGTTGTGCACCCATTCGCAGAAATCTAGACCACCCCCAAGTAGCCCCCTAAAAACATGCGATACTGCTACCAGGTTGAACCCTAACTCCAAATCGTGCTAAAAAGCACTCTGCAGCTAGGCCCTAACTCCCATTTTCCACCATGGATTTTCTTAAAAACAAATGCAATCAAAATTAGACTGTGCCAGCAGTGCTCCCAGACCCCAAAACCCACCCCCAAAACCTAGAAGCCCCCCAAACAGCCTCCCCAAAACAGGCAAGTGAGCAAAAACGGAAAACCTTTTTCACCATAGATTTTATCCAAAACACTTGCGCCCGATATTAGACCTTCCCAGCAATGCCCCCAGACCCCTGAACCCACCTGCAAAAAAGTGGAACACCCCCAAACAGGCAAAAAGCAAGAATGGAAAATGTGACACTTAGAACATTCCAGGTCTACTTTTAAAATCAATCCAAGCGCGCTCTGCAGCTAGGTCCTAACTCCACTTTCCCACCATGGATTTTCTTCAAACCACTTGCAACCAAAATTAGGCATGCCCAGCACTGATCCAAGACCCCAACCCCCCCCCAAAAACATCCGGAACCCCCCCAAACAGCCTCCCAAAAACACCAAAGTGAGCGAAAATTGAAAATAAATTTCACCATGGATTTTGTCCAAACCACTTGATTCCGATATTAGACCTTCCAAGCATTGCCCACAGACCCCTGAACCCAGCCGCAAAAAAGTAGAACACCCCCAAACAGGCAAAAAGCAAACATGCAAAAACTCACATTTAGAAAATTTTCGGCCTACCAGTCAACATCGGTCCAAACACGCTCTGCAGCTAGGCTCTAACTCCCCTTTCCCACCATGGATTTTCTTCAAACCACCAAAATGAGACTGTGCCAGCAGTGCTCCCAGACCCCAAAACCAACCCCCAAAAACTTAGAAGCCCCCCAAACAGCCCCCTATAAACAGGCAAGTGAGCAAAAACAGAAAAACGTTTTCACCATGGATTTTATCCAAACCACTTGCACTCGATATTAGACCTTCCCAGCTATGCCCCCAGACCCGTCAACCCACCAGCAAAAAAGTAGAACACCCCCAAAAACAGGCAAAAATCAAAAATGCAAAAACTCACACTTAGAACATTTTCAGCCAACCAGTCAACATCGGTCCAAACGCGCTCTGCAGCTAGGCCCTAACTCCTTTTTCCCACCATGGATTTTCTTCAAATCACTTGCAATCAAAATTATACTATCCCAGCAGTGCTCCCAGACCCACCCCCGACCCACCCCCACAAATCTAGAACACCCCCAAACAGCCCCCCAAAAACATGCAATACTGGTATATTCAAAACATGGCAAATTGCGCTGTTCACAAAAAATTGCTGTTTTCAGCACTTCCACTACTTCGATCCTCTTAAAACTTACCTGGACATTTGTTCCAGCAATTCCCAAGAATCTCAGCAAGGCAGAGCAAAATCAAACCACTGCGCTCTTTAAAGAAGAAGATGAAGAAGAAGAAGAAGGTCTACGACTAGTTTTCACTTAGTTTTCACCCAAACACACGCGCCCGCAAAACACCAAAATAGGCCCAAATTCTGACAATTTTGGACCAAAGAAGACCAAACCCCCCTAAAACCTTGCCAACATCATTATGAACGAGCCTGCATCGGGACCTGAGCCCTTGACTAGCGGGGACCCTACCAACTTAAACCCAAAAACCCTAGTAAATCGCACTGAACTCTAAACCCTAGATATGGTTTGTCTGTCTGTGTCAAAGAGCCTAGGTATGCTACATCAGGAGGATGCTTCACTCAGTGGTGCCTGCCTTGACCGTCTGCATGGCCCTGCCGCAAGCATGGGCCAAAAACCCGTTCCGCTCAAGAATTTGCAAATTTTCGGTAATTTTGCGAGATTTGTGAAAAACCGGAAAACAGCAAATTTAGCAAACATAACGGATGTTTGGCCCAAGCTTGAGGCAGTGCCATGCAGACGGTCAAGGCAGGCAGCACTGAACCTGATGTAGCATACCTAGGCTCTTTGTCAGACAGACAAAGCATATCTAATTGTATGTAGCAAGCCACATAGCCCCAATTTTACATGAACTGCTGTCTGGAGTGGACTCTGCCAGGCATAACAACGGTACACTGCCTCGCCCTCGACCACTACATACCACGAATAGACAGACATGTACTTCTGCTGTAGTAGTTGTTGTAGACTGGTTTACCTGTTTGCCACTCACAAATTGGCCATAGTTCTTCCGTAAACCGACGCCGATGATCCATGTAAATGTAAATGTAAATGTATAGGTATTTATATAGCGCACTACTTACCCGGAGGGTCCCAAGGCGCTTCGACCGCTGCGAAACCCTTTCTGGCTTCCCTGAGAGATGGTCCCTTAATGGGTATCTCCAGGGTGAGACCAGGCATCCCCGGCGGTCCAGTGGGGCCGTTAGTGAAGATGAGGCAAGCTAATGCCCAGAGTTGCCGAGTGTGATCGCTGATCAGAGTGGGCACCGAGGCGAGAGAATTATCGAGTCCGCTGACCCTGGTCCAGAAACCTGCCGCGCCGGGAATCGAACCCTGGTCCCGGGCCGTCCTATGCTCTCGGGTCTGCCGCCTCTAACCAGTGAGCCACACTACTTCACAATCCATCCCAGTGAGTGATTGTAAAGAAAAACGATATATTATTTAATCAATCATCGTGGTATATTGGCAAGTGAGTCCACTCCAAGGACATTTTGCATATTGTAAAATAAAACATAGTGGCCCCTGAATTTGAAGTATAATTTGAATTAAACAAGGTAAAAAAAAACAGAGTAGTTGACATGAGTTACAATTACTGTGTAAAAGAATAAATATTAACTAAGACAAGACATATGATTCATCATTTCATGCACAAAAAACAAACAGCAATTGGTTTCATCAGAGCCAGACAGCCATTGCTGTCCACTGCATGCCATCTTCTCAATTATTCATTACCTGTTCTACTTTTTGTCCGCATCTTCTTCGGAAAGTGAGGGCCCACAGGGCAGCTCTCCTGTCAATATCAGAAGTAACTCTGTCAGCAATCAGCAAGCATGTAGTCAGTCAGTATTTTCAGTCCCACTTGAGGGGACTCGTCGTAATACATCCATCTGCCTTGAGGGAAATGGATAGGAGGAGTCTGGAGGAGGAGTAAAGAGGAGCATGATTGAGTTGTGAACTTCAGGAATGCAGACTGCGGCACCTTCAAATCAATAAGGAAAATAAGATGAAGACAGTGCTGCTGATGGACTTGTGATTAGGAGATTAGAGTTTTGTTGTGGTAAAAGTTGCAAAACAAAGAAAGACTCACAGGAATAAATGTGAATAAGGACGAAAAAAAGGAAGTCATTTTCAGGCCTTGGTGTCAGGAAAGTAGAGCTCGTCCTCAAACTCTATGAATTGAGACAGGAGTAGGTCAGCTAACAGAGAAGAAGTTCCGTCACCTAAGTCGGTGTCCTCTTCTTCCTGCGTGCATTCACGTATTTTGTAATCTGGTGGTATGAACTGCTGATTCATCTTGATCAGTGTTAACCTCTGCAGATTTTTGGGAGAGACGCGGGTCCTTTTTGAAGTTACAATGGCACCAGCAGCACTGAAAACACGTTCAGAAGAAACGCTTGCGAGTGGGCAAGACAGATAATTTAGAGCCAGGTTGGTGATCAGTGGCCATAGAGGCATTTTCCTGTACCAATACAGCAATGGGTTCTTATTAACAAAGACCTCTGTTGGGTCATCCAGATAGGCCTGCACCATCGACTCAAGGTTCTCCAAGGTTGCTCCACTTTGCGTACCATCTGCGGCCTTTGCAGCACTGTAACGAGCAAACCCTTGATGAGTTAGCCAATCCTCTTCCGACAATATTATGGCTCGGCCTGGAGCAGGTGAGGGCGATAATACAGTTGCTGCTGATGTCGTTAATGGCTTTGAGGGAAAGTGACTCCCTTCGGCCACAGATTCAGAAGTGGAACTTGACGCCGGATGGCCTGCTGATTCAGTTGTACTTCATTCACCAGTACAAAAATCGTCAAAAACATGAACCAAAATTCAATATAACACAGGACAAGGTTATCTCAAAACAGTTTTCTTTTTATCAAATCTTCATTTTATCAAATATCTTATTTCTTATTTTGTGTATTTTTTCAAGAAGATTTTAGTACAAGACATAGAAATATATACAATGAGGAATATATACATATGTACAATTCATATGAGGCAACCAAAACTGCTGTGATCATCAGAATACATTATTCATAAATTTCTTCTGTTTCCAATAAAGATAAATTCACAACCAGAAGGTGTGGAAATGTCGACGTTTCGGTCTCACAAGGTTAGTTCCACGAGACCATCCTCAGGACCAAAAAGGTTGCACCAAATCTAATATAAAACACAATATATGCAATTCAATTTACGTAAGAGACCACCTTCTCAATATGTACAACAATGATCATCTGCTCACACCAAAACAAACACCAGGTGAAACCAATATAACCCAAAGAAAAAAAGGAGTGATAACTACCACCACCATCTAATGTATTGAGCTTCTAATCAAAAAATACTCACTCGACACAGCGTGTCATCAATACATCACTGAGTCCTAGAAAACCAAAAAAAGAATCCTTCAGCAACCCTATCCAAATCACAACTAAATAACTTAAAGGGACCACATACTACTATTAGCTCTAACTCTTACCTCCAGTAAGTAGCCACTTCCTAACAGTTTCCTCGTAACTTCAAAAATAATCCTAGGTCTTCCACAGTACTCGAATTCTGTAAAAACAACCAAAACCCCAAGCGTTCAGTATTTGTGCCCTGTATTGTACTTAAAATAGCTAGCTAGTTGGACAATAATAATAACAGCTTGCGTATCCCTTAATGCAGCAACCACATAGTCTTCAGTCATCTAGCATACAGTATGTCGGCGTTTACACGAGAACGCCGTGTCGCTTTGACTTTTAACCCAATGCAACTTCTTCACAGCATCTCTAGGCAACCACGTCTGCGTCGGCGTAGATAAGAGAACACTGTGTCGCTCTGAGCATGATGCAACTATAATAGGGCATATTTCGAAGAAATGCGGCGGCCATCTTGGAACTCCCTACGTCATCACTTGTATCTATGTGAATGAAGCCTTTGATTGTCAAGTAGGCGGCTTAATAACGTCTCCGCCAAATGATATGTGTCTTGCTTTCCAGCATCATCGCGGAAGACACCGCCTTCAGTTGGTGCTCTAGCATGACCAACAATGGGACAGCTTTGCCCAAAGAACAGTCCTCCCTGCTGACTTCACGCGTGAAGACCTCAAAAGGACGAAGCATGTCTGTCAGGCTTGCAACTAGCTTCCATTCCTAGACAATCATTTATTACCCCACACTGCTCAGACAGACGCTCAAGCATGTAAAAAGTTGAGTTCCTAAGTGTTGCCACTTCCTGGATGACTCCTTTGACTGGCAGTCTACCTTCATGTTGAATCCTCCTCAGCTGCTACGGGGCCTTAAAAGAATGGCTGAAATGTGTGCAGATTCTTCGGCAGGTGGTCAATAACTTGCTGACTGTGTTTTCGTTTTTCAAGAAATCTTGCACCATGATGTTAAAACTGTGCGCCAAACACGGCACTTTGAAGTAGTTACCATCCTGCATGGCCTTAACTAAAAAAGATGAAGTCTGTAGGTCGTGTTGGTGTTGTAGTCAACTGCGTTGGTGGTGGTACCAGTGCCACGCCGCCCACATCCCGCTCAGCAGCCATTCGGGATAGGGTGAAAATGTCTGTCTGCACCTTGCCCTCTGGGGCTGGAGTGACGTCTGTGATGACTGTATCATCGTCAGACTGTTCATCAGCAGCAGAAGTTCATGTTCAAGTTCAGGAATTTGTATAGCTCACTACTCACCCAGAGGGTCTCAAGGTGCCTGGGGGAGGGGGTGCATTATTTATCGAAAAGCCAGGTTTTAAGTTCCTTCCTGAAGGAAATATGGTTCTGGGTAAGGCGGAGGTGAGTGGGGAGAGAATTCCAGGTCTTGGCCGCCAAGTAGGAGAAGTAGGAGAAGGATCTTCCTCCTATGGTGGATCTGTAGATGCGCGGAACTGCGGCGAGGGCAGGATTGGAGGATCTTAGTTGGCGGGTCGGTGTGTAGAAGGACAGTCGTGTGTTGAAACATTCGGGTCCTAGTTTGTAGAGGGCCTTGTGTGCGTGGGTGAGGAGACAGAACGTTATTCTCTTGTTGACGGGAAGCCATTGGAGGTCTTTCAGGTGACCAGTAATGTGAGCTTGGCGCGGGATGTCCAATATGAGTCTGGCTGATGCGTTTTGGATGCGTTGGAGTTTTTTCTGTAATTTGGATGTGGTTTCGGCGTAGAGAGTGTTTCCATAGTCCAGTCGGCTAGTGACCAGAGCGTGGGTGACAGTCTTTCTTGTTTCGGTGGGGATCCAACAAAAGATTTTTTTGAGCATACGAAGTACGTTAAAGCAAGAGGATGAGACGGCGTTGACTTGTCTGGTCATCGAGAGGGAGGAGTCTAGGATGAAGCCTAGGTTACGTGCGTGGTTTGTGGGTATGGGTGCCGTGCTCAGGGCCGATGGCCACCATGAGTCGTCCCAGGCAGAGGGGATGATCCTAGGATGAGGACTTCCGTTTTGTCTGAGTTAAGTTTTAGGCGGCAGTTTTTCATCCATTCGGCTACTCCTTTCATGCCTTCATGAAGATTGGTTTTGGCGGTGTTAGGATCTTTGGTAAGGGAAAGGATCAGCTGGGTGTCGTCAGCGTAAGAGATGATGTTGAGGTTGTGTTGTCGCGCGATGGATGTGAGGGGGCTCATGTAGACATTGAAGAGGGTGAGACTAAGTGATGATCCTTGTGGTACTCCGCCGATGACTTCGGTGGCCTCTGATTTGAATGGGGGGAGTCGGACTCTCTGGGTTCTCCGGGCGAGGAACGAGATGATCCAGTCCAAGGCTTTTCCTTGTATGCCTATGTTGCTGAGGCGTTGTATGAGGGTGCTATGACAGACTGTGTCAAAGGCGGCGGAGAGGTCGAGTAGAACTGTATCTCCGTTGTCCAGTAGTGTTCGGATGTCGTCTGTCGCTGCAATAAGGGCAGTTTCGGTGCTGTGTTTGGCCCGAAAGCCGGACTGTGAGGAGTCGAGGGAGTTGTTGGATTCAAGGAAGGCGGCGAGCTGTCTACTGACGGCTTTCTCAATGACTTTGGCAGGGAATTTTGAGGAGGGAGATGGGGCGGTAGTTCTTAAGTTCGGAGGGGTCCGCTGTGGGTTTCTTCAAGAGGGCGTTGAGTTCGGCGTGTTTCCAGCTTTCTGGCAAGGTAGCGGAGTTGAAGGAGCAGTTGATGACATCACAGAGATGGGGTGCGAAGATGGAGTCTGCTTTGTTGAAGATGTGGTGGGGACAGGGGTCGGTTGGCGAGCCTGAATGGATCGAGTTCATTAGGCGGATGGTGTCTTCAGTAGTGATTGGGTTCCAGGCGTTAAGGATGTTAGAGGGCGGTTTAGGTTTGGAGGTGGGTGGAGTGGACTGTTCTTTGGAAATGATTTCAAAGCTGTTATGTATGTCGGCGATTTTGTCGTAGAAGAAAGAGGATAACGAGTCGCGGAGTTCTTGGGAGGGAGTAATGTCGTTTAAGGCTGTGGTGGGGTTGGTAAATTCTTTGACGATGTTGAATAGTTCCTTGCTGTTTTGGGTGTTGTTGTTGAGTCGGTCCTTGAATGCTGACTTCTTGGTGGATTGGATCAGTTGGTGGTGTTTGCGGTTGGCTGTCTTGAAGGTGGTCAGGTTGTTAGTGGTTGGGTTTTTTCTCCATGTTTTCTCGAGAGTACGGCATAGTTTCTTGGATTTCTTAAGGTCCTCGTTGAACCAGGGGGCCTTTTTGCTACCCTGTTTGGTTTGGTTGTTTTTCAAGGGTGCTAGTTCGTCAGCGCTGTGAGTGATCCAATGTTTGAGTTTGGTGGCCGCTTGGTTTGGGTCCGACGAGAGCGCGGGAGGGTTTTGTTTGAGCGATGTGAGGAGTTGGTCGGTGGTGATTTTGTTCCAGTTTCTTCGTGGAATAGGTTGTGGGGGGTTGTGGGTTGAGGTAGTTTTGTAGCTGAAGTGAACACAGCTGTGGTCCGTCCAATGGAGAGCTGTGTTTTGATCGAAGGAGATGTGCTCTCTGGAGGTGAAGATTGGGTCGAGCGTATGTCCGGCCATATGGGTGGGGGTGTCAACAAGTTGTTTGAGACCAAGATTGGCCAGGTTGTCCAGAAGGGTGGTGGTGTTGCTGTCGTTTTTCTTTTCCAGGTGGAAGTTGAGGTCTCCCAGTAGCATGTAGTTCTCGGAGGCGAGGGCATGTGGGCTGATGAAGTCAGTGATGTCTTCGCTGAATTGTTTACGGGTTCCTGTGTGGATCTGAAAGTGGAGGTGTTCGGCGGTTGCAAGGTTATCGTCGAGGCTGGTCATGATTCTGATGGTGTCCTTATGGACGATGGCGATGCCTCCTCCTGTTTGGTTGGTGCGGTCTTTTCGGATGATCTTGAAAGCTTCCGGGATGGCTATGGCGATGTCGGGCGCTGAAGAGGCGTTCATCCAGGTTTCTGTAAGGAAGGCGATGTCCGGTGAAGCAGTGTCGAGTAGGTCCCAGAGTTCAGTATCGTGTCTGTGGATCGAGCGGGTGTTTAGCAGGATGCACTTCAGGTGGTTTGGGTCGGAGCTGTGTTTGGAGTTAGTGGATTTAGTGGGGGTCTTCATGCAGGCGAACTTGCAGGAGTGGCAGGCGAAGGGACCGTGGGTACGACCTGGGCAGCTTCGTAGCATTGTGATTTGCGTCCGGGGTTAAGGGCTAGGAGGGTGGCGGCGTCATACGTTATGCGGGATGAGTGCGGTTTGCGGCGGCCAGGGGGTCTGGCGCTGGGCGAGGTCCAGGCACGGACGGGCGTAGACGGGCTTACCTTTGGTGCACCTTCGGCGCACATGGAGCGCGACCGCTGCTCGTGAACACTGCACGCAAATCCATCTGACATATGTGGTGTGTGGAGGGGCGAGGGAGGAGCAGCTGGGAGGCGGGGCGTAGGTCCGGGCAGGTAGGAACAACAACAAAGCACAAGATGGCTGCAGGCCAAAAACGAAACTGTATTGGAGGCACAACCTGAAATGGACGCTATGCACAATTGCACTATTTAAACAATGTAATCAAATGTAGCCAGGCACAATACAATCCTGCTGGCTGCGCGTTTTCTGGGTGTAGCGCGCCGAAAATTATTTGGCTACCTCAAGCGCTACGAACAGTAATTTAAAGCAGACGGGCAGCTGTAAATGGTAAACAATTCTAGAAACGCTGCGATCTCATAACAGCAATAGCGCGCTGCAATTCCACAAAAGCTCAAGCGCTATAGTAGATTAATTGGCAGCAGACATGCAGGCACAGTACAAAAATAATGAAGGAGCAATGCGGGTGGGCGCAAGCAGACAGGCAGGCACAGTGCAAAATAATGAAGGGGTAATGAGGGTGAGCACTACGATACCACGGCAGATAGTGCGGGGAGCTGCGTGGGGAGCGACCGTAGCTGAAGGCTTCAGGGTGGTCACAGCGTGTGTGCTGGATGGAAATGCCTATAGTATCAATGGGAGGGAGGAGCAGCTTGGAGGCGGATGCGGGGGCGGGGCGTAGGTACGGGCAGGGAGGGACAACAACAAAGCACAAAATGGCTGCAGGCCAAAAACGAAACTGTATTGGAGGCACAACCTGAAATGGACGCTATGCACAATTGCACTATTTAAACAATGTAATCAAATGTAGCCAGGCACAATACAATCCTGCTGGCTACGCGTTTTCTGGGTGTAGCGCGACAAAAATTATTTGGCTACCTCAAGCGCTATGAACAGTAATTTAAAACAGACGGGCAGCTGTAAATGGTAAACAATTCTAAAAACGCTGCGATCTCATAACAGCACCACTTCTTGTTCGTCGTCATCACACATAATTCGAAGCCTTGTGGGAACCTTCCTTTTAGCTTAGCTACCTTTGTCGGCTCATGGCATACCACAATCTCAGACTGCATTTGTGGGTTCCAATCAGGAACAAGGTCATCAGAATGAAGGGGGCTTGAATGAGAACTTGTAGTAGTAGTAGCCCTTCTTGACCTTTTTCTTGCTGGGGATCTGGAAGACAGTGGATCATCCTCAGGAGGAGTGGCTTACTCGGATGATTCCTCCGCTTGAATATCAATTTCTTGATGTGCCCCCACTTCTGAAGGAACAAGCATTGTAGGCAGTTGTGTCGCTCCATGAACCTCTAGTTGCACCTCTCCATGCACCTCTCCATGCGCCTCTCATTGTGCCTCTCCTTGCGCCTTTCCTTGCCCCTCTCCTTGCCCATGTACTTGCACTTGTACTAGTTGCACCTGTGGTTGTCGTTGCGGCTGTGGTTGTTGAACACTCGTCAGCTGAGTTACACCCGGCGTTGATTGGATGGTACTTTCTTGGGATGAGCCAACATCACTGGTCGATGGTGATTGAACAACCAAAGTGGCTGCCGCAGCAACACTCATGGTCTTGGACCTAACTTGGCGTGGTGGCACTGAGCCCAATGAAGCAGAGGTGATGCTTCCAGCTTGGTCCCCGGCGGACACCGCTGCAGCTGCAGGCGTAGTTTTTTTTCCCAAAAAAGGTGTCGGTGGGCACACCAGTCTCCTTGGTAGGTGGTGCCACTTGCTTCTTCTGCTCCTTCTTACTGGCAGTGGCACTGGCAACTTTTTTCGCTGAGGCGCTACAGCCACCTTCAGAACAGCAGGCCGCAGTTGCACGAGTTGCAGAGTTGTCTTGTCTGTTGCCACACGTGACGCCACATGATGTTGTGCTGCACACACCCCTGCAGGACTTCTTCCTGGCACTGGTGGTTCTCTTGTGCACCTAAAAGCAATGAAAGCCAGAGGAACATCAGTTAAACACCCCAAAAAGTCGAAAAACACACAAACATCACCAAAATCCAATGACATCCATGCCCACAAGATGTTTAAATTCAAGACACCCCACAGAAAGACTAATTCCATGCACCACTGAGTACCCCTGGGCATACTGGATGAAAGCAAGGGAAAATGGGTGCAGGCCTAAGCACACGGCCTGGCTTCAAAATGGGTCCTTGACCCCAGCCACATGGCCAGGCCCTGCCTGGACCAGCCCTCAAAATGGCCCCCACCCACAAGGCCAGGCCACAACAGCACCCAAAAAGTAAAAAAAACACACAAAAATCACCACAATCCAATGCCATCCATGCCCTCAATGATGTTTAAATTCAAGACACCCCACAGAAAGACTAGGTCCATGCACCACTGAGTACCCCTGGGCATAATGGCTGAAAGCAAGGCAAACTGAGTTCAAGCCTGAGCACAAGGCCTTGCTTCAAAATGGCCACTTGACCCCCACCACAGGGCCAGGCCCTGCCTGTACCTGGCCTCAAAATGGCCCCCACCCACATGGCCAGGCCCCAACAACACCCCAAAAAGTCGAAAAACACACAAAAATCACCACAATCCAATGCCATCCATGCCCTCAATGATGTTTAAATTCAAGGCACCCCACAGAAAGACTAGGTCCATGCACCACTGAATACCCCTGGGCATAATGGTTGAAAGCAAGGCAAACTGGGTGCAGGCCTGAGCACACTGCCTGGCTTCAAAATTGTCCCTTGACCCCCACCACATGGCCAGGCCCTGCCATTACCAGGCCTAAACATGCCCCCACCCACATGGCCAGGCCCCAACAACACCCCAAAAGTAAAAAAACACAAAAAAATCACCACAATCCAATGCCATCCATGCCCTAAATGATGTTTAAATTTAAGACACCCCACAGAAAGACTAGGTCCATGCACCACTGAGTACCCCTGGGCATAATGGATGAAAACAAGGCAAAATGGGTGCAAGCCTGAGCACACTGCCTGGCTTAAAAATGGGTCTCTGACCCCAGCCACATGGCCAGGCCCTGCCTGGACCAGCCCTCAAAATGGCCCCCACCCACATGGCCAGGCCTCAACAGCACCCAAAAAGTCAAAAAACACAAAAAAATCACCACAATCCAATGCCATCCATGCCCTCAATGATGTTTAAATTCAAGACACCCCACAGAAAGACTAGGTCCATGCACCACCGAGTACCCCTGGGCATAATGGCTGAAAGCAAGGCAAACTGGGTGCAAGCCTGAGCACACTGCTTTGCTTCAAAATGGCCACTTGACCCCCACCACATGGCCAGGCCCTGCCTGTACCAGGCCTCAAAATGATCCCCACTCACATGACCAGGCCCCAACAACACCCCAAAAAGTCGAAAAACATCCAAAAATCACCACAATCCAATGCCATCCATGCCCTCAAAGATGTTTAAATTCAAGGCACCCCACAGAAAGACTAGGTCCATGCACCACCGAGTACCCCTGGGCACAATGGCTGAAAGCAAGGCAAACTGGGTGCAAGCCTGAGCACACTGCTTTGCTTCAAAATGGCCACTTGACCCGCACCACATGGCCAGGCCCTGCCTGTACCAGGCCTCAAAATGACCCCCAGTCACATGACCAGGCCCCAACAACACCCCAAAAAGTCGAAAAACACACAAAGGTACATTGACGATGTTTTCATCGTATGGAAAGACACAAAAGAATCCTTGTCACAAGCCCTCACTGTTTTAAATCAGGCCAATGAACGTATTCAACTCACCTGGGAGATTGATAATAAAACCATTACTTTCCTGGATGTTAGGATCACAATCACCACCAATGGTTTTGAAACAGATCTGTTCCGCAAAAAAACTGACCGCAACAACGCATTGCATTTTTCAAGCTACCATCAAGGATCTTTGAAAACACATTTGCCCACATCACAAATGCTGAGGATTAGAAGGATCACCTCTAACCCTGATCAAACTCAGATCAGATTACACGAAATGGGAAAAAGGTTTTTAACCAGAGGGTATCCTCCAACTCTCATTGAGAGTGCTAAGAATAAAGCCATGGACACTCCTAGAAATGCATTGTTTGCTAAGACTCCTCCTAAAATCACCAACAGGATGGTACTAGTTTCCAAATTTTCCAACATGAGTTCCACATACAAACGGATAATTTTAAGACATTGGCCCATCATGAGCATTGAACCAGATTTTGGCACCACTTTCAATGAACCACCTCTTTTTGCTTATACCCGCAGTGCCAACCTTAAAAAAAAATTGACAATTAAACACCAGGAGAAAACACCTTCTAAAGGCACAAGGCCATGTAAAAACTGTGGGAACTGTAATAACATCATCACAGGAACAATAGTTAACCATCCCATGAGAGGCAACCCCATTAAACTGTTTGTAAATGCCACATGCGACTCAACCAACGTCGTATATATGATCAAATGTCCTTGCGGAAAAAGCTACATAGGAAAGACTGAAAGAAAGATTAAAACTCGTATCAACGAGCATAAATCCAACATCAGGCTCCAGAACACTAAATCCAATGTGGCTACACATTTCAATGAAAACAGACATAACGTTTCCCAACTAAAGTTTTTGATTCTGGAACAAGTGCGTAAAATTGAAGGAATATACAATAACAAGCACCTACTTCAGAGGGAAATGGCTTGGATTTATTGTATGCAGACTATGATACCAGTCGGTCTCAATGATCGCCTGGAGTTTTCATGTTTTGTTTAACTAATTGTCATTGTTCCCCTAAATGCGATTATTCTTGGTACTTTTTGTTACTTGTGTCCTGATTGTTCATTCGTTTCATTTTATTTATTTTCTTGCGATTCTCGACACTTTGGCAACCCTTCTAAGATGGCCACTACTCTTACACCTCCCCGGTAGTCCTTTTTCTATTTTTTCTATCCCTACTAAACTAACAACACTTCCTGTCCCACACCGATACCGGCGTTCGAAGCCTGTGACCACACGATCACCAGTGAGTAAACGATTCTCTAAAGTGCTGAGATACTCTGTCTGACTCTTTAGCTACTTAAACATTCACTGTTTTTAATCGCTGTCAAACGCTATACGCGTGAACCTGAATGTAATTATAAACTCATTCGTATGTTTGCTTCCGCTTTCCTCTTTGGGCACTCTGGTGTCATTTAAACTTTTCACTGTTAAACTCGCTGCCATACGTTTTCAGCATGGACCTGCCCGTTAGTCTATTTCACGTTGATTTTAACTCACTCAAACGTTTCCGTTTTTTCACTTGTTCCGTTTTTCCACTTGGTCATCGAGCTATACTTGTACATACGCACAAAGTTACTCGTTTCACTCTACCACATGCACGGACTAATTTCACCAACTGCTTGCCTGATTCACTCGTTTTGACTAAGGTCACCCCAGCGTTATCAGCACTTACTAACAATCGGTATTTACTTCTTCGTTTAGTTTTGTTCTGATTGCTATGTCTGGTTTAATTACAGAGGCTCCCCGATGAAGGGCTAGAGATGCCCGAAATGCATTGGAGCATTGGGATACATTTCTTTGGATGCATTTACTTAATGAAAATTTGAAAATTTGAATGACTTAAACTCAAGATGAATGATTAAAATTCTCTCTTGAACTACACTTGGAGTCTCATTTCCACGAGAACCAAACGAGGTGCCCGACATTCAGGGATGTCACTATGGTCACATGGTGACACATGACACATTAAATTCAAGGCACCCCACAGAAAGACTAGGTCCATGCACCACTGAGTACCCCTGGGCATAATGGTTGAAAGCAAGGCAAACTGGGTGCAGGCCTGAACACACTGCCTGGCTTCAAAATGGCCCCTTGACCCCCACCACATGGCCAGGCCCTGCCTGTACCAGGCCTTAATATGCCCCCCACTCACATGGCCATGCCCCACCACCACCCCAAAAAGTCAAAAACACAACAAAATCACCACAATCCAATGCCATCCATGCCCTCAATGATGTTTAAATTCAAGACACTCCACAGAAAGACTAGGTCCATGCACCTCTTAGTACCCCTGGGCATATTGGTTGACAGCAAGGCAAACTGGGTGTAGGCCTGAGCACACTGCCTGGCTTCAAAATGTCCCCTTGACCACCACCACATGGCCAGGCCCTGCCTGTACCAGGCCTCAAAATGGCCAGAGTCACATGGCCAGGCCCCAACAACACCCCAGAAAGTCGAAAAACACACAAAAATCACTACAATCTAATGCCATCCATGCCCTCAATTATGTTTAAATTCAAGACACCCCACAGAAAGACTAGGTCCATGCACCACTGAGTACCCCTGTGCATAAAGGTTGAAAGCAAGGCAAAATGGGTGCAAGCCTGAGCACACTGCCTGGCTTCAAAATGGGTCCTTGACCCCCAGCCACATGGCCAGGCCCTGCCTGGACCAGCCCTCAAAATGGCCCCCACCCACATGGCCAGGCCTCAACAGCACCCAAAAATTCAAAAAACACACACAAATCACCACAATCCAATACCATCCATGCCCTCAATGATGTTTAAATTCAAGGCACCCCACAGAAAGACTAGGTCCATGCACCACTGAGTACCCCTGGGCATAATGGTTGAAAGCAAGGCAAACTGGGTGCAGGCCTGAGCACACTGCCTGGCTTCAAAATGGCCCCTTGACCCCCACCACATGGCCAGGCCCTGCCATTACCAGGCCTAAACATGCCCCCACCCACATGGCCAGGCCCCAACAACACCCAAAAAAGTAAAAAAACACAAAAAAAAACACCACAATCCAATGCCATCCATGCCCTCAATGATGTTTAAATTTAAGACAGCCCACAGAAAGACTAGGTCCATGCACCACTGAGTACCCCTGGGCATAATGGATGAAAACAAGGCAAAATGGGTACAGGCCTGAGCACACTGCCTGGCTTCAAAATGGGTCTTTGACCCCCAGCCACATGGCCAGGCCCTGCCTGGATCAGCCCTCAAAATGGCCCCCACCCACATGGCCAGGCCTAAACAGCACCCAAAAAGTCGAAAAATACACAACAATCACCACAATCCAATGCCATCCATGCCCTCAATGATGTTTAAATTCAAGACACATATAAACAAAGAGATTCTATCAATGTGTGGACATGTATTTTATTTGTTGGTTTTACAGTGATGAAAATATAGTGAAAGTACTCTCTCTTAGGGTGATAAAGATGAGAGCGCTATGTGCTTTTTAAAATACCCCTCACACACTAAAAAAATCCAGTAGTGTCATGCTTCATCATTGGGGTCTTCCCGTCCCTCTACGGGGCGGGGCGTGCTACGACCTGACCGACTACGCGGGAGCACTAAAGTGGTGACAGGACTATGTGATGGTGCAAGGTGTCAGTGAAAGTGTAGGGACCTAACAATGTGTGTGAGTACAAAAATTAAAAATCCTCTGGCTAGTAGAAAAAAATAATTTATTAGCTTCTCTAGCTGGGGACATTAAGAAGGGGGTTTTTGGGGTTGAGCCGATCGCTACAACCTGGTCTACATGTTTCGTAGGCAGTCCCCTACTGCCTACTCATCAGGACCTTCTACTGGTCCCTACGGAAATAAGCTCAGTTGCTAAGTATTGTCAGCCTGTCTTCCTAAAAACTAACAGTAAAATTCCACTGCTAGTTTATGCTTCAGGGCATGAGCTGGCCCCCTGGGAAGCAAAAATTGTCAAAATAGGTGACCCAAATGTGGTCTCTGTAAGGAAAAAGGGAAAAAAAGGGAAAAAAGGGAGACACAGATATTTACATTTATAGCTGTGAATTTTGCGCTTTCATTATTGTTTGCGCCACAATTTCACTCATCAGATCCATTCACCCATTACACAGAGAATGACTTTTGAACTTTTATGGACAGAGTGATGGTTCAGTCTGCCATCCCCTGGCTGTACGTAGGTGATCCCGAACAGTGGACAAAAAACATACAGATGTTCATAGTAGTAACTGTGCTTTGTCATTGCGCTTACATAATTATCTGCGCCACAATTCTTCTTTTCAAATTTCATTGGCCCATTGCCTAAAGCCCTAATACAAGACTTTATGGACAGAGTGATGATTCAATCTGCCATCCCCTGCCTGTCCGAGTAAATTCCCGAACTTGTACGTGCCCTTTGTAATTAGGGCTGGTTCTATCTCCACACACACACATTATCGCGACTCAATGCATACAACAACATTTCACAGGATTAAAAAGGAGGAGCCCGATCTTTCATATTAGTCTTAAGGTTATGGTCACTGAAACAATAAAAGTCCCCACAAACTAGGGCGCACCCCTGCATTAGAATGGTAACCATACATACTGTTGTGGCAAGTACGTGGTGCCCCATGAGCTGACAATCGGTAGGATTTCACCGCGGCGCTCTGCAAGAAAGAGAGCCACGCCCTTAGCGTTTTTTGTTCAAAATGTTCGGGAAGTGGAAAAATGTGTCTCAAAACCCACTCGTTTTAAGACCTGGGGTAAGGGTCTGTAACTTACTTTGTCCGCATAATCCCTAAGTCTTACTTCTACCGATGTTGCCGCTCTGCTGAATGCTCGCGTGTTAGGAGCACTGAATCATTTAAGCGTCAATGCGCGCTGGTGCCGGGTGTGTCCAAACACTAGCGCGCTGACTCAAAATGGCTACCCGTAATGGAACATTGGAAGTTCAAAATGCGGAAGTCTCCCTTCTATGTCTATTGTTACTCATAGTAATGTGAAATTGATCGCTGTTCATGAATTATGACAGGGAAGTTTGTACTTATACTGTTGGTACTCAGATTTTACCTGCACAATGACAATCTTAATGCAGAACAGATCGCTATTCACAAATTATGACAGAGGAGATTATGCAACAGCAAAATAGAGCGGAAACCATAATATTATGAAAGGGTCAATAGTGGTGGACCTAGATTGGGAGGTATTGGAGTTCTTGCAAGTTGCTGGAAACATGTAAGGAGGGTTAATAGAATTTAGCTTGGAATATTTACGCAGTTCTCTGCCTAAAATTAATAAAAAAAAATGTTATTGGGTATACAGATTAAACAGCGAAATTCGCTGTGGGATATGTTTATAAAGAACATAATTATTATGTGGGTTGAGACTTGACCCCTGTGCTAAGGGTGAGCACAATTGTCATACACCTGTGGTGCTTTGTGCCAAAGGGGATGGTTTCCACATACCAGTAGAGGACCTCTGTTATTATCTTTGCCACGGTTAGGGGTGCCTTAGAGAGTGGGGGTTCTTTAGGGGTACGGGGGTTCTATAACTGACCCCACGGAATTTCATCATTCAACCCATTTTTGTTGGACTGGACACGAAAAACCCATCTCTGTTCTTTTTCAAGGAGATGTCTTTCGTTGTCAATCTGTTCAATTACAGTCCACAGTATGTCTTCAGGTTTGTGACCACTTATCAGGAAGTGGTTTGTTAATTTGGTACTGGACTTTTTGCACTTGATTGTGCTTTTGTGTTCACCTATTCTTAACTTCACTGCCCTGCTCGTCATGCCAATGTATTCGAGTTTGCAGGGGCATGTGATAAGGTACACAACATTGGAACTATTGCAATTGCTGAATGTTCTTTGTTCCCATGTTGTCCCGTTGTTGAAGGTCAATTTTTTGCTTTTCCTGGTCAGACAGCATACCTTGCATCCGCCACAGTGGTAATGCCCTTGTACAAAGTTAGGATTGCCAGTGTTGTTCACCCTGTTGGCCTTTGGTCTAGTATGGACCAAAATATCCCTGACACTCTGTGCTCTTTTGTGCGAGAACATTGGTTTTGGAATTTCCAGGCCCCCACTGTTAAGGATCTTCCAGTTTTTGTTAATTATTTTGCTCACCTGGTCAGAGTTGGTGTTGTACGTGGTCACACATATGGGTCTCTGCTCTTCCACTTTTTTGACTTTTTCCTCCAGGAGGCTTTCTCTGCAATTGTTCCTTGCTCTCTTATAGGCTTGATCAATGATCCTTGATGGATAGTTCCTCATTTTCAATTTTTTCTTTAGCTCTTCTGACTGAGTTTTAAAATTGGCAACTTCCGTACAGTTCCTGCGAAGTCGCAAGAACTGGCCGTAGGGGAGGTTATCCCTCAGGTGTCTCGGGTGAAAGCTCTGATACATCAAGAGACAGTTCTTGGAAGTACTCTTAAAGTGGGTTGTTGTCATCAGTCTGCCATTCTTGGGGAAGATGTTCAAGTCCAGGAATACCAGATTGGTTTTTGTTGTGACGCTGGTGAATTTGAGGAATTCATCCTGATAGTTGAGCCATGTCAGGAACTGTTGGGCACTCTTATCATCGCCATCCCAGATGATAAGGATGTCGTCAATATACCTCTTCCAGGTCAGGATCTTTGGCCGGAAAGGGTTAATGTTGTTTAATATTTTTGTAACCTCCAGGTGGTGAACATAGAGACCAGCTATGCTTGGAGCAAATGTGCTTCCCATGCTGGTCCCATGCTTTTGGAGGTACAAAGTGCCGTTATACTCAAAGAAATTCTCCTTGAGAGCCAGGGCGCAGCATTCCATCACCACGTTTCGTGGTGTTTGGTACTCCCAGTCATCTGCGAAGAGGACATCCTCAATTATCGCCAGTGTTTCATTGTGAGGCAAGCTTGTATACAGGCTCTCTACATCACAGCTAATTAATAGCTGTGTGTTAGGGTCAAATGACACTTCTTCGAGCAGATTAAGAACATCTTTCGTGTCTCTGAGGTATGTTGATGTGCTTTGTACCATTGGACGCAGGAATGCGTCTGCAAACCTAGAGACTGGTTCGAGGACCGACCCGATCCCCGATACAATCGGTCTGCCCGGTGGATTCACAAGGTCCTTGTGGATCTTGGGTAGGATGTACAGGTAGGGGGTCTTTGGGTTTTTTTGACACAGAAATTCCCCTTCTTTGGTGGTGATCCAGTCGTGCGACAGTGCCTCCTCAACCATAATCTTTATCTTGATTGAGATCCTCTCAGTTGGATCTGATGAGAGTATTTCGTAGTTTCTCTTGTCCTGTAATAGCCTGGTACACTCCTTGTCATATTGCTCTATATTCATTAGTACCGTTGCACCCCCCTTGTCTGCTGGTTTTATGACCAATTGTTTGTTGTTGCTTAAGTCACGGAGTGCCCTTCGTTCTTCATTTGAAACATTTTGGAAAACGTGTTTCTGCGTTGGGTCGAGAGCTTCCAGATCTTTCATGACAGCTTTTTCAAAGGTCAGGAGTTCTATGGGGAGGGTGTTGTTCATTGGTGTGAAAGTTGATCGAGGCTTGAGTCCGGTGTCTCCTTTCTCTTGAGTGTGACACTTGAGTGTGACACTCAAGAGAAAGGAGACACCGGACTCAAGCCTCGATCAACTTTCACACCAATGAACAACACCCTCCCCATAGAACTCCTGACCTTTGAAAAAGCTGTCATGAAAGATCTGGAAGCTCTCGACCCAACGCAGAAACGCGTTTTACAAAATGTTTCAAATGAAGAACGAAGGGCACTCCGTGACTTAAGCAACAACAAACAATTGGTCATAAAACCAGCAGACAAGGGGGGTGCAACGGTACTAATGAATATAGAGCAATATGACAAGGAGTGTACCAGGCTATTACAGGACAAGAGAAACTACGAAATACTCTCATCAGATCCAACTGAGAGGATCTCAATCAAGATAAAGACTATGGTTGAGGAGGCACTGTCGCACGACTGGATCACCACCAAAGAAGGGGAATTTCTGTGTCAAAAAAACCCAAAGACCCCCTACCTGTACATCCTACCCAAGATCCACAAGGACCTTGTGAATCCACCGGGCAGACCGATTGTATCGGGGATCGGGTCGGTCCTCGAACCAGTCTCTAGGTTTGCAGACGCATTCCTGCGTCCAATGGTACAAAGCACATCAACATACCTCAGAGACACGAAAGATGTTCTTAATCTGCTCGAAGAAGTGTCATTTGACCCTAACACACAGCTATTAATTAGCTGTGATGTAGAGAGCCTGTATACAAGCTTGCCTCACAATGAAACACTGGCGATAATTGAGGATGTCCTCTTCGCAGATGACTGGGAGTACCAAACACCTCGAAACGTGGTGATGGAATGCTGCGCCCTGGCTCTCAAGGAGAATTTCTTTGAGTATAACGGCACTTTGTACCTCCAAAAGCATGGGACCAGCATGGGAAGCACATTTGCTCCAAGCATAGCTGGTCTCTATGTTCACCACCTGGAGGTTACAAAAATATTAAACAACATTAACCCTTTCCGGCCAAAGATCCTGACCTGGAAGAGGTATATTGACGACATCCTTATCATCTGGGATGGCGATGATAAGAGTGCCCAACAGTTCCTGACATGGCTCAACTATCAGGATGAATTCCTCAAATTCACCAGCGTCACAACAAAAACCAATCTGGTATTCCTGGACTTGAACATCTTCCCCAAGAATGGCAGACTGATGACAACAACCCACTTTAAGAGTACTTCCAAGAACTGTCTCTTGATGTATCAGAGCTTTCACCCGAGACACCTGAGGGATAACCTCCCCTACGGCCAGTTCTTGCGACTTCGCAGGAACTGTACGGAAGTTGCCAATTTTAAAACTCAGTCAGAAGAGCTAAAGAAAAAATTGAAAATGAGGAACTATCCATCAAGGATCATTGATCAAGCCTATAAGAGAGCAAGGAACAATTGCAGAGAAAGCCTCCTGGAGGAAAAAGTCAAAAAAGTGGAAGAGCAGAGACCCATATGTGTGACCACGTACAACACCAACTCTGACCAGGTGAGCAAAATAATTAACAAAAACTGGAAGATCCTTAACAGTGGGAGCCTGGAAATTCCAAAACCAATGTTCTCGCACAAAAGAGCACAGAGTGTCAGGGATATTTTGGTCCATACTAGACCAAAGGCCAACAGGGTGAACAACACTGGCAATCCTAACTTTGTACAAGGGCATTACCCCTGTGGCGGATGCAAGGTATGCTGTCTGACCAGGAAAAGCAAAAAATTGACCTTCAACAACGGGACAACATGGGAACAAAGAACATTCAGCAATTGCAATAGTTCCAATGTTGTGTACCTTATCACATGCCCCTGCAAACTCGAATACATTGGCATGACGAGCAGGGCAGTGAAGTTAAGAATAGGTGAACACAAAAGCACAATCAAGTGCAAAAAGTCCAGTACCAAATTAACAAACCACTTCCTGATAAGTGGTCACAAACCTGAAGACATACTGTGGACTGTAATTGAACAGATTGACAACGAAAGACATCTCCTTGAAAAAGAACAGAGATGGGTTTTTCGTGTCCAGTCCAACAAAAATGGGTTGAATGATGAAATTCCGTGGGGTCAGTTATAGAACCCCCGTACCCCTAAAGAACCCCCACTCTCTAAGGCACCCCTAACCGTGGCAAAGATAATAACAGAGGTCCTCTACTGGTATGTGGAAACCATCCCCTTTGGCACAAAGCACCACAGGTGTATGACAATTGTGCTCACCCTTAGCACAGGGGTCAAGTCTCAACCCACATAATAATTATGTTCTTTATAAACATATCCCACAGCGAATTTCGCTGTTTAATCTGTATACCCAATAAAAAAATTTTTTATTAATTTTAGGCAGAGAACTGCGTAAATATTCCAAGCTAAATTCTATTAACCCTCCTTACATGTTTCCAGCAACTTGCAAGAACTCCAATACCTCCCAATCTAGGTCCACCACTATTGACCCTTTCATAATATTATGGTTTCCGCTCTATTTTGCTGTTGCATAATCTCCTCTGTCATAATTTGTGAATAGCGATCTGTTCTGCATTAAGATTGTCATTGTGCAGGTAAAATCTGAGTACCAACAGTATAAGTACAAACTTCCCTGTCATAATTCATGAACAGCGATCAATTTCACATTACTATGAGTAACAATAGACATAGAAGGGAGACTTCCGCATTTTGAACTTCCAATGTTCCATTACGGGTAGCCATTTTGAGTCAGCGCGCTAGTGTTTGGACACACCCGGCACCAGCGCGCATTGACGCTTAAATGATTCAGTGCTCCTAACACGCGAGCATTCAGCAGAGCGGCAACATCGGTAGAAGTAAGACTTAGGGATTATGCGGACAAAGTAAGTTACAGACCCTTACCCCAGGTCTTAAAACGAGTGGGTTTTGAGACACATTTTTCCACTTCCCGAACATTTTGAACAAAAAACGCTAAGGGCGTGGCTCTCTTTCTTGCAGAGCGCCGCGGTGAAATCCTACCGATTGTCAGCTCATGGGGCACCACGTACTTGCCACAACAGTATGTATGGTTACCATTCTAATGCAGGGGTGCGCCCTAGTTTGTGGGGACTTTTATTGTTTCAGTGACCATAACCTTAAGACTAATATGAAAGATCGGGCTCCTCCTTTTTAATCCTGTGAAATGTTGTTGTATGCATTGAGTCGCGATAATGTGTGTGTGTGGAGATAGAACCAGCCCTAATTACAAAGGGCACGTACAAGTTCGGGAATTTACTCGGACAGGCAGGGGATGGCAGATTGAATCATCACTCTGTCCATAAAGTCTTGTATTAGGGCTTTAGGCAATGGGCCAATGAAATTTGAAAAGAAGAATTGTGGCGCAGATAATTATGTAAGCGCAATGACAAAGCACAGTTACTACTATGAACATCTGTATGTTTTTTGTCCACTGTTCGGTATCACCTACGTACAGCCAGGGGATGGCAGACTGAACCATCACTCTGTCCATAAAAGTTCAAAAGTCATTCTCTGTGTAATGGGTGAATGGATCTGATGAGTGAAATTGTGGCGCAAACAATAATGAAAGCGCAAAATTCACAGCTATAAATGTAAATATCTGTGTCTCCCTTTTTTCCCTTTTTTTCCCTTTTTCCTTACAGAGACCACATTTGGGTCACCTATTTTGACAATTTTTGCTTCCCAGGGGGCCAGCTCATGCCCTGAAGCATAAACTAGCAGTGGAATTTTACTGTTAGTTTTTAGGAAGACAGGCTGACAATACTTAGCAACTGAGCTTATTTCCGTAGGGACCAGTAGAAGGTCCTGATGAGTAGGCAGTAGGGGACTGCCTACGAAACATGTAGACCAGGTTGTAGCGATCGGCTCAACCCCAAAAACCCCCTTCTTAATGTCCCCAGCTAGAGAAGCTAATAAATTATTTTTTTCTACTAGCCAGAGGATTTTTAATTTTTGTACTCACACACATTGTTAGGTCCCTACACTTTCACTGACACCTTGCACCATCACATAGTCCTGTCACCACTTTAGTGCTCCCGCGTAGTCGGTCAGGTCGTAGCACGCCCCGCCCCGTAGAGGGACGGGAAGACCCCAATGATGAAGCATGACACTACTGGATTTTTTTAGTGTGTGAGGGGTATTTTAAAAAGCACATAGCGCTCTCATCTTTATCACCCTAAGAGAGAGTACTTTCACTATATTTTCATCACTGTAAAACCAACAAATAAAATACATGTCCACACATTGATAGAATCTCTTTGTTTATATATATCGGTTTGGAGGGTGATTCTATCAACTCCTCTGCACTTCCCTTATTGTTTTGTAAATTCAAGACACCCCACAGAAAGACTAGGTCCATGCACCACCGAGTACCCCTGGGCATAATGGCTGAAAGCAAGGCAAACTGGGTGCAAGCCTGAGCACACTGCCTTTCTTCAAAATGGCCACTTGACCCACACCACATGGCTAGGCCCTGCCTGTACCAGGCCTCAAAATGACCCCCACTCACATGACCAGGCCCCAACAACACCCCAAAAAGTCGAAAAACATCCAAAAATCACCACAATCCAATGCCATCCATGCCCTCAAAGATGTTTAAATTCAAGGCACCCCACAGAAAGACTAGGTTCATGCACAACCAAGTACCCCTGGGCATAATGGCTGAAAGCAAGGCAAACTGGGTGCAAGCCTGAGCACACTGCCTTGCTTTAAAATGGCCACTTGACCCCCACCACATGGCCAGGCCCTGCCTGTACCAAGCCTCAAAATGACCCCCACTCACATGACCTGGCCCCAACAACACCCCAAAAAGTCGAAAAACACACAAAAATCACCACAATCCAATGCCATCCATGCCCTCAAAGATGTTTAAATTCAAGGCACCCCACAGAAAGAATAGGTCCATGCACCACTGAGTACCCCTGGGCATAATGGTTGAAAGCAAGGAAAACTGGGTGCAGGCCTGAGCACACTGCCTGGCTTCAAAATGGCCCCTTGACCCCCACCACATGGCCAGGCCCTGCCTGTACCAGGCCTAAATATGCCCCCCACTCACATGGCCATGCCCCACCAACACCCCAAAAAGTCAAAAACACAACAAAATCACCACAATCCAATGCCATCCATGCCCTCAATGATGTTTAAATTCAAGACACCCCACAGAAAGACTAGGTGTATGCACCACTGAGTACCCCTGGGCATAATGGATAAAAACAAGGCAAAATGGGTGCAGGCCTGAGCACACTGCCTGGCTTCAAAATGGGTCTTTGACCCACAGCCACATGGCCAGGCCCTGCCTGGACCAGCCCTCAAAATGGCCCCCACCCACATGGCCAGGCCTCAACAGCACCCAAAAAGTCGAAAAACACACAGAAATCACCAAAATCCAATGCCATCCATGCCCTCAATGATGTTTAAATTCAAGACACCCCACAGAAAGACTAGGTCCATGCACCACGAGTACCCCTGGGCATGATGGCTGAAAGCAAGGCAAACTGGGTGCAAACATGAGCACACTGCCTTGCTTCAAAATGGCCACTTGACCCCCACCACATGGCCAGGCCCTGCCTGTACCAGGCCTGAAAATGACCCCCACTCACATGACCAGGCCCCAACAACACCCCAAAAAGTCGAAAAACATCCAAAAATCACCACAATCCAATGCCATCCATGCCCTCAAAGATGTTTAAATTCAAGGCACCCCACAGAAAGACTAGGTCCATGCACCACCGAGTACCCCTGGGCATAATGGCTGAAAGCATGGCAAACTGGGTGCAAGCCTGAGCACACTGCCTTGCTTCAGAATGGCCACTTGACCCCACCACATAGCCAGGCCCTGCCTGTACCAGGCCTCAAAATGACCACCACTCACATGACCAGGCCCCAACAACACCCCAAAAAGTCGAAAAACACACAAAAATCACCACAATCCAAAGCCATCCATGCCCTCAAAGATGTTTAAATTCAAGACACCCCACAGAAAGACTAGGTCCATGCACCTCTTAGTACCCCTGGGCATATTGGTTGACAGCAAGGCAAACTGGGTGCAGGCCTGAGCACACTGCCTGGCTTCAAAATGGTCCCTTGACCCCCACCACATGGCCAGGCCCTGCCATAACCAGGCCTAAACATGCCCCTACCCACACGGCCAGGCCCACACAACACCCAAAAAAGTCGAAAAACATCCAAAAATCACCACAATCCAATGCCATCCATGCCCTCAAAGATGTTTAAATTCAAGGCACCCCACAGAAAGACTAGGTCCATGCACCACCGAGTACCCCTGGGCATAATGGCTGAAAGCAAGGCAAACTGGGTGCAAGCCTGAGCACACTGCCTTGCTTCAAAATGGCCACTTGACCCCCGCCACATGGCCAGGCCCTGCCTGTACCAGGCCTCAAAATGACCCCTACTCACATGACCAGGCCCCAACAACACCCCAAAAAGTCGAAAAACACACAAAAATCACCACAATCCAATGCCATCCATGCCCTCAAAGATGTTTAAATTCAAGGCACCCCACAGAAAGACTAGGTCCATGTACCACTGAGTACCCCAGGGCATAATGGTTGAAAGCAAGGCAAACTGGGTGCAGGCCTGAGCACACTGCCTGGCTTCAAAATGGCCCCTTGACCCCCACCACATGGCCAGGCCCTGCCTGTACCAGGCCTAAATATGCCCCCCACTCACATGGCCATGCCCCACCAACACCCCAAAAAGTTGAAAACACAACAAAATCACCACAATCCAATGCCATCCATGCCCTCAATGATGTTTAAATTCAAGACACTTGAGTTGTGTATGCAGAGAACTGCGGATACATCCCCTAATGAGGCACACCAGGGGTGATCACAAATATGATTCAGTACTCAATTAGAGGTATGGTATGTTTATTTTTCATACGTTTCTTCAGTTAATTTTAGCAATTTTAGACTGATATTAGCAACATATCAGAAAACAGCGTACATCCGTGGAGGTTAACTTATGAACTCTTTCTCCAATGCATTTCGGGCAAGAATGCCCTTGGTCACGGAGTGCTGTGGAGGAAGGCAGAGAAAACAAGTGTGAGGGGGCGGTTGTCTGAAAAATATGTGGGGAATTACTTGTGCTAAGAGTGAGGGAAGTTGGTGGCCATGGACTACAAAGTGCTCGGTACTAGTGTGAAGGTATGGGGCGTGTGAGAGGAATATTACCGCGAGTGATTGGTATATAAAGAACAGGGATACAGCGCACGCATTAATGGTAACTTAATGCTTGCACAGGGACTTACTTCATAGTCACGCGTAGCGCAAAAAACGCTATCCGTCGGGCTGTCAGCTCGCTGTCTCGTGTGATCGTGAGTAGGGGTGGTTAATACGGTGCTAGTAGAAAGCGTCAGTGGACTCATGCATAGAAAAACTCATGCATAGAATGACGACTCAAGCAAAAAATTCCGCGGCCATCTTGGAATGGAGTGAGTTAGCGGGAGGCTAGTATAACGTGCAGGGAGTGTATAGGAAAAAGGATGAGGGAGGAGAAGGAGTACAGTAGAACAGTTAAGAGAAACATAATGAACACTTTAAAGGTGACAACTGTATTCGATGCGGTCATTGAGCCCGTAAGGCTTCAGTGTCTGTAATAGGTAGATCCAGTCAAGTTCTCTTTTTAACAGCAGTTTATTATTGTCAATTCCTTCGTTCTTGGGGATGGTTTCCAATACAATGAATTTCAATTGAGCGATGGTGTGGCGTGCATCAACGAAGTGCATGGCAACATTGGATTTTTCCATTTTCAACCGTATGTTGGACTTATGTTCGTTGAGGCGTGTTTTTATTTTACGTTCAGTTTTGCCAACATATAACTTGCCACAAGGACATTTCAATGCATAAATCAAGTTCATGGAATCACAGGTAGCGTCGACTTGAAGTTTAATATTGTGTCCTTTCATGGGATGTTGTATGCTATTGCCTTTGATGACATTATTGCAATGGTTACAGTTTAGGCAAGGTTGGGTTCCACGGTGGTGTTTAGATATGTCAGTAGGCCTGGAAAGAATCTCTTTGATATTTCTGCTCCTGTTATGAGCGAATATTGGTGGTTTTTCAAAGATGCCCCGAAAGTCAGGTTCATTCTGTAGTATGGGCCAGTGTTTCCATATGATTTTTTTTATATGAGGAGCTAGCTATGGAAAACTTGGAGACTAACACCTTACGTTGTTCTGTGGCTTTATGAGTCTTTACAAGGCTGTCTGTCCTGGAAATGTTAGCCACACGAGATTGTGCTTGATGAAGAATGTTCTCAGGATAACCTCGGTCGCGAAACCTGTTGTACATTTCCTTGATGCGTGTATCAACTGTGGTGTCATCAGATACAATGTGCTTGACGCGCAACATTTAAGAGAACGGGAGGTGTTTCTTCAAGGATCCTTGGTGAAAACTAGAAAAGTGGAGGGAGTTATTACGGTCTGTGCTTTTCCTGTGTAGGTCAGTGACCAACCCTTCAGGGGTGATTTTAATGTGGACATCCAGGAAGGCTATGTCCGTATCACTGATTTGCCATGTAAGGTTGATGCGAGGGTCTTTGCTGTTCACTTCAGTGAGTAAGCTGTGAAGAGATTCTTTGGTGTCAGACCACAGTATGAACAGATCATCAATGTACCGCACGTACATTTTAGAGTGATTTTGGAAACTGGAGTTAGTGTATATGTGATGTTTTTCAAAATTTTCCATGTATACATTAGCATACGCTGGGGCAGCGCAGTTTCCCATCGCCATTCCGGAGAGTTGCAGGTACCATTGGTCATCTACTTTAAAGTAACTGTGGTACAAGATGAAGATCATCAGTTCCATTAGGAAGGTTTGCATGGGTAAGTCAATGTCACTGTTAAGTAAGATTTGTTCAATAGCTTCGATTCCCACTTGGTGGGGTATCAAAGTGTATAAAGAGCTAACATCAGCAGTGCAGAGAACAAGGGGCTCACTGCTTTGTAATTGAATTTCAGATAATTTCGTAAGGAAATCCGTGGTGTCTTTGATGTAGCTGGCTGTTTGGATGACTAGAGGTTGTAAGTACTTATCGATGAATTTGCCGGTGGTTTCGTGTATCGATCCCTTGGTGGACACTATAGGTCTAAATGGAGGGTCCATGAGATTTTTGTGAATCTTGGGACACATGTGGATGGTCGGACTTTTAGGATGATCAAGTAACAGGTACTTTTTGGTGCGTTCTTCGATGACGCCTGTTTGGTGTGCTTTGTTAACGAGATCTTTCAGTATGCTTTGAAATTCATTAGTTGGATTATAATCCAGAGCCATATAGGTCATGGTGTCTTGAATGTGCTCCCGGAGTTTACTAGTGTACATCTCGGTGTTCAGTATAACTAAAGCACCGCCCTTGTCGGCTTTAGTACATTTGATTTGCGGATTGTTGGCCAGCGATTTAAGGGTGTCACGGTCTTTATTGGTGAGATTCTGTAGTTTCCTGGGTACTCTGAAATTGATCTTCAGTAAGTCCTTGCGGACCAAAGTCTCAAATAGATCAATGCACTTGTGGCTGGTGGGTGCTTGATAAGTACTGGGGGGTCGTAGACCTTTGAGTTCATCCTCTTTAGTGGTAGTCGTGGTAGGTAATGTGTTGTCAAAGAAATGTCGTAGTCTTAACTTTCTGGTAAACTTGAAAGTACTCACTTCGAGTTCCAGAAGGTTAGTGGGTGTTGTCGGGATAAACGACATGCCTTTTTCAAGTAAGTTCATTTGATGAGTAGAGATGTCTACATCAGAAATGTTGATTACGAGACTGTTTTCTTTGGTTTGAGATCCTTTTTGGCAACCGTACTCCGAGTGGCAGGTGGACTCTTTTCTTTTTCTTTTGGTCTTGCTCCGCCTGAGTCTTCGAGTTGGTCTGGGCTGACCTCTAAAAAATGACTGGATGTAGTTTGTTCGTGGCTAGCGGTTGACGCACTGGCTTGTTCACTGCTGGGTGGGTGTCTGGTGGCAGGTGGTCGTCTGGATGATCGGCTAGTTGAATCCGTGTCAGATGATGATGTATCCGTTTGGGTGTTGAATGGCCTATTACGACGTCTTTGGGCATAAACATCAGCCCAGGAGTAAACTTCATCAAGCTTGTAATCAAGCGTGTCCCGACGGAACTTTCTGACTTTACGATCATTGATTTCTTTTTGGTATTTGTCAAGGATAGTTTTGGTGTCATCTAATGTAGCTGTTAGTTCCTCCGGTGTCAACAGATTTTTAATTTCGTTGTCAATCTCTTTCATTTCTACTTCCAATTCTTTAAGTATCCCAGCCAATTCTTCAACGATCAATAATATTAAATCGAGACTGCATTTGTTCAGAATTCCGTTCCATTTATCCAGAAAGGTTTTTGAATTCTTGCAGAGCGACGGCTTTAATGCTATTCGTAGTCCGCGTGGGATTCTGAGTGCCCGGTGGTATCGCAGTAGTGTGCTCGCATAGAGCTTCTGGTTGATATGACGTTTGGACAAATATATTAACTGTTTTACACATTGCTCCTTGTTCCGGGTTGTAGTGGAAGGGCTAATGTCTTCCTCTATCAGCGAGTAGATTCGTTCTTTCTCTGATTCGTCATAAGCTAACGTGTGAGCTCTGGCTTCTGTGCTCTTGCTTATCTCCTCAAATTGCATGGTTGGAGGGTGCTACCCTCCGTGGGCGGATATCCAAATTGACAAATAGCAAAGGTAGGGGGGTGCACAGCGAGGTGAATTAACGTGTTTAGGAAACATTTCCAAGTTTAAGGGTGCTCTCAAGGGTGGTGTTGTCCGTGTAAACACCAACAAATGTCACTTGAGTTGTGTATGCAGAGAACTGCGGATACATCCCCTAATGAGGCACACCAGGGGTGATCACAAATATGATTCAGTACTCAATTAGAGGTATGGTATGTTTATTTTTCATACGTTTCTTCAGTTAATCTTAGCAATTTTAGACTGATATTAGCAACATATCAGAAAACAGCGTACATCAGTGGAGGTTAACTTATGAACTCTTTCTCCAATGCATTTCGGGCAAGAATGCCCTTGCTTGAGTCGTCATTCTATGCATGAGTTTTTCTATGCATGAGTCCACCGACGCTTTCTACTAGCACCATATTAACCACCCCTACTCACGATCACACGAGACAGCGAACTGACAGCCCGACGGATAGCGTTTTTTGCGCTACGAGTGACTATGAAGTAAGTCCCTGTGCAAGCATTAAGCTACCATTAATGCGTTCGCTGTATCCCTGTTCTTTATATACCATTCACTCGCGGTAATATTCCTCTCACACGCCCCATACCTTCACACTAGTACCGAGCACTTTGTAGTCCATGGCCACCAACTTCCCTCACTCTTAGCACAAGTAATTCCCCACATATTTTTTAGACAACCGCCCCCTCACACTTGTTTTCTCTGCCTTCTTCCACAGCACTCCGTGACCAAGGGCATTCTTGCCCGAAATGCATTGGAGAAAGAGTTCATAAGTTAACCTCCACGGATGTACGCTGTTTTCTGATATGTTGCTAATATCAGTCTAAAATTGCTAAAATTAACTGAAGAAACGTATGAAAAATAAACATACCATACCTCTAATTGAGTACTGAATCATATTTGTGATCACCCCTGGTGTGCCTCATTAGGGGATGTATCCGCAGTTCTCTGCATACACAACTCAAGTGACATTTGTTGGTGTTTAGACGGACAACACCACCCTTGAGAGCACCCTTAAACTTGGAACTGTTTCCTAAACACGTTAATTCACCTCGCTGTGCACCCCCCTACCTCTGCTAAATTCAAGACACCCCACAGAAAGACTAGGTCCATGCACCTCTTAGTACCCCTGGGCATATTGGTTGACAGCAAGGCAAACTGGGTGCAGGCCTGAGCACACTGCCTTGCTTCAAAATGGTCCCTTGACCCCCACCACATGGCCAGGCCCTGCCATTACCAGGCCTAAACATGCCCCCACCCACATGGTCAGTCCCCAACAACACCCCAAAAAGTAAAAAAACACAATAAAACACCACAATCCAATGCCATCCATGCCCTCAATGATGTTTAAATTTAAGACACCCCACAGAAAGACTAGGTCCATGCACCACTGAGTACCCCTGGGCATAATGGATGAAAACAAGGCAAAATGGGTGCAGGCCTGAGCACACTACCTGGCTTCAAAATGGCCCCTTGACCCCCACCACATGGCCAGGCCCTGCCTGTACCAGGCCTCAATATGACCCCCACTCACATGACCAGGCCCCAACAACACCCCAAAAAGTCGAAAAACATCCAAAAATCACCACAATCCAATGCCATCCATGCCCTCAAAGATGTTTAAATTCAAGGCACCCCACAGAAAGACTAGGTCCATGCACCACCGAGTACCCCTGGGCATAATGGCTGAAAGCAAGGCAAACTGGGTGCAAGCCTGAGCACACAGCCTTGCTTCAAAATGGCCACTTGACCCCCACCACAGGGTCAGGCCCTGCCTGTACCAGGCCTCAAAATGACCCCCACTCACATGACCTGGCCCCAACAACACCCCAAAAAGTCGAAAAACACACAAAAATCACCACAATCCAATGCCATCCATGCCCTCAAAGATGTTTAAATTCAAGGCACCCCACAGGAAGACTAGGTCCATGCACCACTGAGTACCCCTGGGCATAATGGCTGAAAGCAAGGCAAACTGGGTGCAAGCCTGAGCACACAGCCTTGCTTCAAAATGGCCACTTGACCCCCACCACAGGGTCAGGCCCTGCCTGTACCAGGCCTCAAAATGACCCCCACTCACATGACCTGGCCCCAACAACACCCCAAAAAGTCGAAAAACACACAAAAATCACCACAATCCAATGCCATCCATGCCCTCAAAGATGTTTAAATTCAAGGCACCCCACAGAAAGACTAGGTCCATGCACCACTGAGTACCCCTGGGCATAATGGTTGAAAGCAAGGCAAACTGGGTGCAGGCCTGAGCACACTGCCTGGCTTCAAAATGGCCCCTTGACCCCCACCACATGGCCAGGCCCTGCCTGTACCAGGTGTAAATATGCCCCCCACCCACATGGCCATGCCCCACCAACACCCCAAAAAGTCAAAAACACAACAAAATCACCACAATCCAATGCCATCCATGCCCTCAATGATGTTTAAATTCAAGACATCCCACAGAAAGACTAGGTCCATGCACCTCTTAGTACCCCTGGGCATAATGGATGAAAACAAGGCAAAATGGGTGCAGGCCTGAGCACACTGCCTGGCTTCAAAATGGGTCTTTGACCCCGAGCCACATGGCCAGGCCCTGCCTGGACCAGCCCTCAAAATGGCCCCCACCCACATGGCCAGGCCTCAACAGCACCCAAAAATTCTAAAAACACACCAAAATCACCACAATCCAATGCCATCCATGCCCTCAATGATGTTTAAATTCAAGGCACCCCACAGAAAGAATAGGTCCATGCACCACTGAGTACCCCTGGGCATAATGGCTGAAAGCAAGGCAAACTGGGTGCAATCCCGAGCACACTGCCTTGCTTCAAAATGGCCACTTGACCCCCACCACATTGCAAGTCCCTGCCTGTACCAGGCCTCAAAATGACCCCCACTCACCTGACCAGGCCCCAACAACACCCCAGAAAGTCGAAAAACATCCAAAAATCACCAGAATCCAATGCCATCCATACCCTCAAAGATGTTTAAATTCAAGGTACCCCACAGAAAGACTAGGTCCATGCACCACCGAGTACCCCTGGGCATAATGGCTGAAAGCAAGGCAAACTGGGTGCAAGCCTGAGCACACTGCCTGGCTTCAAAATGGCCCCTTGACCCCCACCACATGGCCAGGCCCTGCCTGTACCAGGCCTAAATATGCCCCCCACTCACATGGCCATGCCCCACCAACACCCCAAAATGTCGAAAACACAACAAAATCACCACAATCCAATGCCATCCATGCCCTCAAAGATGTTTAAATTCAAGGTACCCCACAGAAAGACTAGGTCCATGCACCACTGAGTACCCCAGGGCATAATGGTTGAAAGCAAGGCAAACTGAGTGCAGGCCTGAGCACACTGCCTGGCTTCAAAATGGCCCCTTGACCCCCACCACATGGCCAGGCCCTGCCTGTACCAGGCCTCAAAATGACCCCCACTCACATGACCAGGCCCCAACAACACCCCAAATAGTCGAAAAACACACAAAAATCACCACAATCCAATGCCATCCATGCCCTCAAAGATGTTTAAATTCAAGGCACCCCACAGAAAGACTAGGTCCATGCACCACTGAGTACCCCAGGGCATAATGGTTAAAAGCAAGGCAAACTGGGTGCAGGCCTGAGCACACTGCCTGGCTTCAAAATGGCCCCTTGACCCCCACCACATGGCCAGGCCCTGCCTGTACCAGGCCTAAATATGCCCCCCACTCACATGGCCATGCCCCACCAACACCCCAAAATGTCGAAAACACAACAAAATCACCGCAATCCAATGCCATCCATGCCCTCAATGATGTTTAAATTCAAGACACCCCACAGAAAGACTAGGTCCATGCACCTCTTAGTACCCCTGGGCATATTGGTTGACAGCAAGGCAAACTGGGTGCAGGCCTGAGCACACTGCCTGGCTTCAAAATGTCCCCTTGACCACCACCACATGGCCAGGCCCAGCCTGTACCAGGCCTCAAAATGACCAGAGTCACATGGCCAGGCCCCAACGACACCCCAAAAAGTCGAAAAACACACAAAAATCGCTACAATCTAATGCCATCCAGGCCCTCAATTATGTTTAAATTCAAGACACCCCACAGAAAGACTAGGTCCATGCACCACTGAGTACCCCTGTGCATAAAGGTTGAAAGCAAGGCAAAATGGGTGCAGGCCTGAGCACACTGCCTGGCTTTAAAATGGGTCCTTGACCCCCAGCCACATGGCCAGGCCCTGCCTGGACCAGCCCTCAAAATGGCCCCCACACACATGGCCAGGCCTCAACAGCACCCAAAAATTCAAAAAACACACCAAAATCACCAAAATCCAATGCCATCCATGCCCTCAATGATGTTTAAATTCAAGGCACCCCACAGAAAGAATAGGTCCATGCACCACTGAGTACCCCTGGGCATAATGGTTGAAAGCAAGGCAAACTGGGTGCAGGCCTGAGCACACTGCCTGGCTTCAAAATGGAACCTTGACCCCCACCACATGGCCAGGCCCTGCCATTACCAGGCCTAAACATGCCCCCACCCACATGGCCAGTCCCCAACAACACCCCAAAAAGTAAAAAAACACAAAAAAACACCACAATCCAATGCCATCCATGCCCTCAATGATGTTTAAATTTAAGACACCCCACAGAAAGACTAGGTCCATGCACCACTGAGTACCCCTGGGCATAATGGATGAAAACAAGGCAAAATGGGTGCAGGCCTGAGCACACTGCCTGGCTTCAAAATGGGTCTTTGACCCCCACCACATGGCCAGGCCCTGCCTGTACCATGCCTCATTATGACCCCCACTCACATGACCAGGCCCCAACAACACCCCAAAAAGTCGAAAAACATCCAAAAATCACCACAATCCAATGCCATCCATGCCCTCAAAGATGTTCAAATTCAAGGCACCCCACAGAAAGACTAGGTCCATGCACCATCGAGTACCCCTGGGCATAATGGCTGAAAGCAAGGCAAACTGGATGCAAGCCTGAGCACACTGCCTTGCTTCAAAATGGCCACTTGACCCCCACCACAGGGCCAGGCCCTGCCTGTACCAGGCCTCAAAATGACCCCCACTCACATGACCTGGCCCCAACAACACCCCAAAAAGTCGAAAAACACACAAAAATCACCACAATCCAATGCCATCCATGCCCTCAAAGATGTTTAAATTCAAGACATCCCACAGAAAGACTAGGTCCATGCACCTCTTAGTACCCCTGGGCATATTGGTTGACAGCAAGGTAAACTGGGTGCAGGCCTGAGCACACTGCCTGGCTTCAAAATGGTCCCTTGACCCCCACCACATGGCCAGGCCCTGCCATTACCAGGCCTAAACATGCCCCCACCCACATGGCCAGGCCCCAACAACACCCCAAAAAGTAAAAAAAACACACAAAAATCACCACAATCCAATGCCATTCATGCCCTCAATGATGTTTAAATTTAAGACACCCCACAGAAAGACTAGGTCCATGCACCACTGAGTACCCCTGGGCATAATGGATGAAAACAAGGCAAAATGGGTGCAGGCCTGAGCACACTGCCTGGCTTCAAAATGGGTCTTTGACCCCCAGCCACATGGCCAGGCCCTGCCTGGACCAGCCCTCAAAATGGCCCCCACCCACATGGCCAGGCCTCAACAGCACCCAAAAAGTCGAAAAACACAGAAAAATAACCACAATCCAATGCCATCCATGCCCTCAATGATGTTTAAATTCAAGACACCCCACAGAAAGACTAGGTCCATGCACCACCGAGTACCCCTGGGCATAATGGCTGAAAGCAAGGCAAACTGGGTGCAAGCCCGAGCACACTGCCTTGCTTCAAAATGGCCACTTGACCCCCACCACATTGCCAGGGGCTGCCTGTACCAGGCCTCAAAATGACCCCCACTCACATGACCAGGCCCCAACAACACCCCAAATAGTCGAAAAACACACAATAATCACCACAATCCAATGCCATCCATGCCCTCAAAGATGTCTAAATTCAAGGCACCCCAAAGAAAGACTAGGTCCATGCACCACTGAGTACCCCTGGGCATAATGGTTGAAAGCAAGGCAAACTGGGTGCAGGCCTGAGCCCACTGCCTGGCTTCAAAATGGCCCCTTGACCCCACCACATGGCCAGGCCCTGCCTGTACCAGGCCTAAATATGCCCCCCACTCACATGGCCATGCCTCACCAACACCCCAAAAAGTCGAAAACACAACAAAATCACCACAATCCAATGCCAATCATGCCCTCAATGATGTTTAAATTCAAGACACCCCACAGAAAGACTAGGTCCATGCACCTCTTAGTACCCTTGGGCATATTGGTTGACAGCAAGGCAAACTGGGTGCTGGCCTGAGCACACTGCCTGGCTTCAAAATGTCCCCTTGACCACCACCACATGGCCAGGCCCTGCCTGTACCAGGCCTCAATATGACCCCCACTCACATGACCAGGCCCCAACAACACCCCAAAAAGTCGAAAAACATCCAAAAATCACCACAATCCAATGCCATCCATGCCCTCAAAGATGTTTAAATTCAAGGCACCCCACAGAAAGACTAGGTCCATGCACCACCGAGTACCCCTGGGCATAATGGCTGAAAGCAAGGCAAACTGGGTGCAAGCCTGAGCACACAGCCTTGCTTCAAAATGGCCACTTGACCCCCACCACAGGGTCAGGCCCTGCCTGTACCAGGCCTCAAAATGACCCCCACTCACATGACCTGGCCCCAACAACACCCCAAAAAGTCGAAAAACACACAAAAATCACCACAATCCAATGCCATCCATGCCCTCAAAGATGTTTAAATTCAAGGCACCCCACAGGAAGACTAGGTCCATGCACCACTGAGTACCCCTGGGCATAATGGTTGAAAGCAAGGCAAACTGGGTGCAGGCCTGAGCACACTGCCTGGCTTCAAAATGGCCCCTTGACCCCCACCACATGGCCAGGCCCTGCCTGTACCAGGTGTAAATATGCCCCCCACCCACATGGCCATGCCCCACCAACACCCCAAAAAGTCAAAAACACAACAAAATCACCACAATCCAATGCCATCCATGCCCTCAATGATATTTAAATTCAAGACATCCCACAGAAAGACTAGGTCCATGCACCTCTTAGTACCCCTGGGCATATTGGTTGACAGCAAGGTAAACTGGGTGCAGGCCTGAGCACACTGCCTGGTTTCAAAATGGTCCCTTGACCCCCACCACATGGCCAGGCCCTGCCTGTACCAGGCCTAAACATGCCCCCACCCACATGGCCAGGCCCCAACAACACCCCAAAAAGTAAAAAAACACAAAAAAAATCACCACAATCCAATGCCATCCATGCCCTCAATGATGTTTAAATTTAAGACACCCCACAGAAAGACTAGGTCCATGCACCACTGAGTACCCCTGGGCATAATGGATGAAAACAAGGCAAAATGGGTGCAGGCCTGAGCACACTGCCTGGCTTCAAAATGGGTCTTTGACCCCGAGCCACATGGCCAGGCCCTGCCTGGACCAGCCCTCAAAATGGCCCCCACCCACATGGCCAGGCCTCAACAGCACCCAAAAAGTCGAAAAACACACAAAAATCACCACAATCCAATGCCATCCATGCCCTCAATGATGTTTAAATTCAAGACACCCTACAGAAAGACTAGGTCGATGCACCACCGAGTACCCCTGGGCATAATGGCTGAAAGCAAGGCAAACTGGGTGCAATCCCGAGCACACTGCCTTGCTTCAAAATGGCCACTTGACCCCCACCACATTGCAAGTCCCTGCCTGTACCAGGCCTCAAAATGACCCCCACTCACCTGACCAGGCCCCAACAACACCCCAGAAAGTCGAAAAACATCCAAAAATCACCAGAATCCAATGCCATCCATGCCCTCAAAGATGTTTAAATTCAAGGTACCCCACAGCAAGACTAGGTCCATGCACCACCGAGTACCCCTGGGCATAATGGCTGAAAGCAAGGCAAACTGGGTGCAAGCCTGAGCACACTGCCTGGCTTCAAAATGGCCCCTTGACCCCCACCACATGGCCAGGCCCTGCCTGTACCAGGCCTAAATATGCCCCCCACTCACATGGCCATGCCCCACCAACACCCCAAAATGTCGAAAACACAACAAAATCACCACAATCCAATGCCATCCATGCCCTCAAAGATGTTTAAATTCAAGGCACCCCACAGCAAGACTAGGTCCATGCACCACCGAGTACCCCTGGGCATAATGGCTGAAAGCAAGGCAAACTGGGTGCAAGCCTGAGCACACTGCCTGGCTTCAAAATGGCCCCTTGACCCCCACCACATGGCCAGGCCCTGCCTGTACCAGGCCTCAAAATGACCCCCACTCACATGACCAGGCCCCAACAACACCCCAAATAGTCGAAAAACACACAAAAATCACCACAATCCAATGCCATCCATGCCCTCAAAGATGTTTAAATTCAAGGCACCCCACAGAAAGACTAGGTCCATGCACCACTGAGTACCCCAGGGCATAATGGTTAAAAGCAAGGCAAACTGGGTGCAGGCCTGAGCACACTGCCTGGCTTCAAAATGGCCCCTTGACCCCCACCACATGGCCAGGCCCTGCCTGTACCAGGCCTAAATATGCCCCCCACTCACATGGCCATGCCCCACCAACACCCCAAAATGTCGAAAACACAACAAAATCACCACAATCCAATGCCATCCATGCCCTCAATGATGTTTAAATTCAAGACACCCCACAGAAAGACTAGGTCCATGCACCTCTTAGTACCCCTGGGCATATTGGTTGACAGCAAGGCAAACTGGGTGCAGGCCTGAGCACACTGCCTGGCTTCAAAATGTCCCCTTGACCACCACCACATGGCCAGGCCCAGCCTGTACCAGGCCTCAAAATGACCAGAGTCACATGGCCAGGCCCCAACGACACCCCAAAAAGTCGAAAAACACACAAAAATCGCTACAATCTAATGCCATCCAGGCCCTCAATTATGTTTAAATTCAAGACACCCCACAGAAAGACTAGGTCCATGCACCACTGAGTACCCCTGTGCATAAAGGTTGAAAGCAAGGCAAAATGGGTGCAGGCCTGAGCACACTGCCTGGCTTTAAAATGGGTCCTTGACCCCCAGCCACATGGCCAGGCCCTGCCTGGACCAGCCCTCAAAATGGCCCCCACACACATGGCCAGGCCTCAACAGCACCCAAAAATTCTAAAAACACACCAAAATCACCAAAATCCAATGCCATCCATGCCCTCAATGATGTTTAAATTCAAGGCACCCCACAGAAAGAATAGGTCCATGCACCACTGAGTACCCCTGGGCATAATGGTTGAAAGCAAGGCAAACTGGGTGCAGGCCTGAGCACACTGCCTGGCTTCAAAATGGAACCTTGACCCCCACCACATGGCCAGGCCCTGCCATTACCAGGCCTAAACATGCCCCCACCCACATGGCCAGTCCCCAACAACACCCCAAAAAGTAAAAAAACACAAAAAAACACCACAATCCAAAGCCATCCATGCCCTCAATGATGTTTAAATTTAAGACACCCCACAGAAAGACTAGGTCCATGCACCACTGAGTACCCCTGGGCATAATGGATGAAAACAAGGCAAAATGGGTGCAGGCCTGAGCACACTGCCTGGCTTCAAAATGGGTCTTTGACCCCCACCACATGGCCAGGCCCTGCCTGTACCAGGCCTCATTATGACCCCCACTCACATGACCAGGCCCCAACAACACCCCAAAAAGTCGAAAAACATCCAAAAATCACCACAATCCAATGCCATCCATGCCCTCAAAGATGTTTAAATTCAAGGCACCCCACAGAAAGACTAGGTCCATGCACCATCGAGTACCCCTGGGCATAATGGCTGAAAGCAAGGCAAACTGGATGCAAGCCTGAGCACACTGCCTTGCTTCAAAATGGCCACTTGACCCCCACCACAGGGCCAGGCCCTGCCTGTACCAGGCCTCAAAATGACCCCCACTCACATGACCTGGCCCCAACAACACCCCAAAAAGTCGAAAAACACACAAAAATCACCACAATCCAATGCCATCCATGCCCTCAAAGATGTTTAAATTCAAGACATCCCACAGAAAGACTAGGTCCATGCACCTCTTAGTACCCCTGGGCATATTGGTTGACAGCAAGGTAAACTGGGTGCAGGCCTGAGCACACTGCCTGGCTTCAAAATGGTCCCTTGACCCCCACCACATGGCCAGGCCCTGCCATTACCAGGCCTAAACATGCCCCCACCCACATGGCCAGGCCCCAACAACACCCCAAAAAGTAAAAAAAACACAAAAAAATCACCACAATCCAATGCCATTCATGCCCTCAATGATGTTTAAATTTAAGACACCCCACAGAAAGACTAGGTCCATGCACCACTGAGTACCCCTGGGCATAATGGATGAAAACAAGGCAAAATGGGTGCAGGCCTGAGCACACTGCCTGGCTTCAAAATGGGTCTTTGACCCCCAGCCACATGGCCAGGCCCTGCCTGGACCAGCCCTCAAAATGGCCCCCACCCACATGGCCAGGCCTCAACAGCACCCAAAAAGTCGAAAAACACAGAAAAATAACCACAATCCAATGCCATCCATGCCCTCAATGATGTTTAAATTCAAGACACCCCACAGAAAGACTAGGTCCATGCACCACCGAGTACCCCTGGGCATAATGGCTGAAAGCAAGGCAAACTGGGTGCAAGCCCGAGCACACTGCCTTGCTTCAAAATGGCCACTTGACCCCCACCACATTGCCAGGGGCTGCCTGTACCAGGCCTCAAAATGACCCCCACTCACATGACCAGGCCCCAACAACACCCCAAATAGTCGAAAAACACACAATAATCACCACAATCCAATGCCATCCATGCCCTCAAAGATGTCTAAATTCAAGGCACCCCAAAGAAAGACTAGGTCCATGCACCACTGAGTACCCCTGGGCATAATGGTTGAAAGCAAGGCAAACTGGGTGCAGGCCTGAGCCCACTGCCTGGCTTCAAAATGGCCCCTTGACCCCACCACATGGCCAGGCCCTGCCTGTACCAGGCCTAAATATGCCCCCCACTCACATGGCCATGCCTCACCAACACCCCAAAAAGTCGAAAACACAACAAAATCACCACAATCCAATGCCAATCATGCCCTCAATGATGTTTAAATTCAAGACACCCCACAGAAAGACTAGGTCCATGCACCTCTTAGTACCCTTGGGCATATTGGTTGACAGCAAGGCAAACTGGGTGCTGGCCTGAGCACACTGCCTGGCTTCAAAATGTCCCCTTGACCACCACCACATGGCCAGGCCCTGCCTGTACCAGGCCTCAAAATGGCCAGAGTCACATGGCCAGGCCTCAACGACACCCCAAAAAGTCGAAAAACACACAAAAATCACTACAATCTAATGCCATCCATGCCCTCAATTATGTTTAAATTCAAAACACCCCACAGAAAAACGAGGTCCATGCACCATTGAGTACCCCTGTGCATAAAGGTTGAAAGCAAGGCAAAATGGGTGCAGGCCTGAGCACACTGCCTGGCTTCAAAATGGGTCCTTGACCCCCAACCACATGGCCAGGCCCTGCCTGGACCAGCCCTCAAAATGGCCCCCACCCACATGGCCAGGCCTCAACAACACCCCAAAAAGTCGAAAAACACACTAAATCACCACAATCCAATGCCATCCATGCCCTCAATGATGTTTAAATTCAAGACACCACACAGAAAGACTAGGTCCATGCACCACTTAGTACCCCTGGGCATAATGGTTGAAAGCAAGGCAAACTGGGTGCAGGCCTGAGCACACTGCCTGGCTTCAAAATGTCCCCTTGACCCCCACCACATGGCCAGGCCCTGCCTGTAGCAGGCCTCAAAATGGCCCGACCCACATGGCCAAGCCCCAACATTACACCAAAAAGTAAAAAAACACACACAAATCACCACAATCCAATGCCATCCATGCCCTCAATGATGTTTAAATTCAAGACACCCCACAGAAAGACTACGTCCATGCACCACTTACTACACCTGGGCCTTTTGGCTAGTGAGGCTTTACGGGCACCCCAAAATTTAAAAAAAATCAACATATAACAGTGAGCTAAAATTCCATGACATAAATCAGAATTACGTTAAAAAAAAATCACAGAAACAGTTGTATCGTGCAACCATGACTAACCCTGGGCCTACTGGATACTGTGGCTACCCACAATATATATTTTTTTAAAGTTGTGAAAAAAGTTTTAAAACTGTAGTTGCCTCAACTGCAATGCCCTAAACAAACAACACCAACTTACTTGTAAAATCTTAAGTCCAAAAGTGATCCAAACTCCAAAGTCCAAAAAGTCCTCAAATACAAATATCCAGCAGCAGCCACAAAAAGTAATCCTTTCAGGTCCAGATCCAATTCAAAAGCGACCAGGACATGGACAAAGCACTGGGAGGAGCCTGCCGGACAGGAACAGGAAGTTAGAGACTCTGGGGCACTTCCTTCCTCCCACCCCCCGCCCCCCAAAATGGACTCCTTGCACCAAAAAGCGCAGCCAAATGTCAATCTGAGGAGTTATTCTGATCAAAATCATCATTTTCAGAAGGTTTATGCTTTCTGCGGTGGATTTCTTGTGCAGAATTTCAATTTTTGCAATTTCGGGAAAGCAAGCTGTTCAAATCTCCCGCCGGAAGTCAGCTGCGTGCCGCATCTACATGTTCGGCATTATTTAATGCGGGATCACGGGCCTTTATAACATACTTGTGTTGTCAAACTCTCGTTGTGCAAGATGGCGAGCTGCGATGACGTAATTGCGTTCGAAAAACTCTTGCACGATCACGCAGCAAGATTACAAATGGCGCAGCACACGCAAACCAAGCAAAATAATTCAGATCTTGCAAATTTGCGGATTTTTGGGCAAATTCGCGCGATTTGCGCGATTCGCGGACGGTAAAATTGCTAAAAATCCACAAATTCGCGAACGAAACAGATTTTACGCCCATGCTTACCTGTTC